>NC_091952.1:149191069-149491069 GCF_031021105.1 Erythrolamprus reginae | reverse complement strand
CACAATTAGACCTTCTATTAGAATATTCTAATGGAAACTTACCATCTGAGGAACTCCAAAAATAACAATGTTCGTATACTGTGAAAAACTGACCTGTTTTGAAATAAAATGTGAAATTTAAAAATTAACTATATAAATGCACTTTTCATTCATGAACATGCATGTGCAGTGGTATTGTGTTCTAAATCCCGCTTCTACCAGTTTACACATGTTCGTGGAGCCTCCCACTGACGCTACCAGTTTGCCGAACCAAGAGCAACCCACCACTGATGTGCAGGGAAGCCAATCAGATTTAAAAAACTGTTGGCTAGATCAAGTGGGTTAAAACCTTTCCCTCTAAGCCAGTGATGGTGAACCTTTTTCTTCTTGTGTGCTAAAAATGGGAGTGCGCACGCACTCTAGTAGGCATGTGTGCAGAAACACAACCTGCCACACGCGTGCCATGCATCTCTGACATGGCCCCTGCCCTCCGGTTGGGCCGTTTTTCACCCTCAGGCTTCCCTGAAGTCTCCAGAGTGCAAAAAACAGCCCAATGGGCAAACCAGAAGTTCGAAAGTTTCCTGAAGGCTCTGGAGTGTGGAAACAGCCTTTCCCAAGGCTGAAAATCAGCTGCACACTGGAGCTGATACAGAGCAATGTCTCACGTGCCCTCAGATGCCATACATCTGTCATCACAGCTCTAAGCTTTCCGGAAAAACCCCTTAGTACTTGTATCAGGACAAAATCCTTTATTCGTACCAAACAAATCTTTCCTCTATATACTGATGACAGGCACAGCATTCCCTGGTAAGGGATACAGAGGCTCTCGTTTGGGGAGGGCAATAATAAAGGAATAAAACTTTCTACCTTATTTATTAATGGAGCAAACAACTGTAACCAATTAGTACATCTAAGGTGATCTTAAGATAGAATCAAAACAGACTGCGGAGAGGGGTGGCATACAAATCTAATAAATTATTATTATTATTATTATTATTATTATTATTATTATTATTATTATTATTATTATTATTGGAAAAGAGAAGTGGGACTGCCATTTTGCTGCTGGTTTGCACAGCAGCCATTAAAAAATATAGCCCAGTAATTCCACTGAGTTATTCCACAGAAATATTAATGGGCATAAGCAGCATTTTAAACCTGTTAAAAGCCACAATAAATAAGCTATTTCTTTTCTCTAGACAACTGAGGATTTGCATTCTGGGCTTCTGTTACATTTCCATACCTTCCATAAGTCTGAGATGTAAAAATTGACATCTTGATGAACGCCCTCTCTCCAGGCACGGTACCTCGAATACCACACTAACCAAGGATTTAATTCATAGCCCACCGCTTTAAATCCAAATTTTGCAGCTGCTATTACCTGAGTAAAGATAAATAAGTATTTAATTTTAAAAATGGTTTTCTTATTATAAATTTTATGTGTACGTGTGCGTATGTGTGTCTGTATGACAGCCAAATAAATAGGCTTAGCAATTTGCCTAAAATACTTTGCCAGATTCTTTATTCTTTATGAGATTTATTGCACTTTGTAGTCTTACTGCAATATTGTTAATAAATCTGTATAAATTATTAGTCTACAAAAATTATTAGTCTGCTGAGAAGCTAATACTCTGACTTTGTTTACTGACTGTAATGTTTGGAAGGAGGAAAACATGGAAATCAAGATTTACAAGCTTCTGGTTAAATTTAAAAAAAAAATCCTTGTAACTCCTCTGCCAACCAGCCTACTGAATACCCACAGTACTGTAGTCCAGAAGAAATTTGCCTTATCTCTTGAGGAGGCTTGTAGAAAACGATTTAAGTAACTTGTTCCCTCTCTGCCATTCTACCCACTTGTCTGCAGGAAGCTCCTCTTTGTCTCATATGTGAAATATTTCTGCATTAAACAAAACAAAAAGTTGAAGCCACATGGCTAAGAGGTCATAACCCAGAGCAGCTGTTTAGGCCTGTAATAGCACAAGAAGACTGGAAAAGTAACAGCTCCAATAAGCTTCTTCTTTTGATCCCATCTATTCCTTTGTAAGGTCAAATCCGGAGATATCTTGCTCACATTTTTCCCTTTCCTTATTTTGTTGCAAGATTATAAAGGTAATTACAAGTACATAATGGACTAGCAAACAGGTGGAAGGAAAGGGAGCCAAAAGTATGCATCCCAGAAGCACAAAGTCACAACCACTAGACCTTATACCAGACCTGGGCAAGGGGTGGCTCGCGGAACGCATCTGGCCCGCCCGCTGTCTGTGACCAGTCCGCGGAGATCAGAGTCTGCTCCAGTGCAAGGATGAAAGAGCTTACCGCGTCTGCTGGGACTCTTCCGGTTCCTGCTTTCCTGATGAATCATGAAGAAAGCAGGAACCGGAGGAGTCTCGGCAGACCAGGTGAGCTCTTTCATCCTCGCACTGGAGCAGATCCTGACCTCCTACCGAGAGTGGCAGAACACAGAAACCACACAAACACTCCAGCACAGTGACTGGTGCACAGCGTTGCCGTAAAGCAAACAATTAGGGGTTTGTAGAGTGGGTCTGGGTATGTATGTATGTATGTATGTATGTATGTATGTATGAATGTATGTATGTATGTATGTATGTATGTATGTATGTATGTATTTATTTATTAGATTTGTATGCCGCCCCTCTCCGAAGACTCGGGGTGGCTAACAACAATAAAAAAGACAACGTAAACAAATCTAATATTAAAAATAATCTAAAAAACCCCAATTTAAAAAACCAATCATACAAACAAGCATACCTTGTATAAATTCTATAAGCCTAGGGGGAAGGGAAAAATTTCAATTCCCCCATGCCTGATGACAGAGGTGGGTTTTAAGAAGCTTGTGAAAGGCAAGGAGGATGGGGGCAACTCTGATATCTGGGGGGAGCTGGTTCCAGAGGGTTGGGGCCACCACAGAGAAGGCTCTTCTCCTGGGTCCCGCCAAACGACATTGTTTAGTCGACGGGACCTGGAAAAGGCCAACTCTGTGGGACCTAACCGGTCGCTGGGATTAGAGTGGTCAGCACTGAAAAAATCCCCTAACTGAGCAGTATAGGAGTGGTACACAGATACCACATGTTTCCTCCCCTATCCCCTGCAGCAGCTACTAGTGCTCTGTTCTTCTGACACTCGGGCAGAGAATCGGGACTCCCATCGGAAGAATTAGCCAAGGATAGCTGTTAGCCCTTAAATATGTCAACTAACGTTAAAAAATGAAAGATTGATGCAGAATGCAGAGTTTTTAACAAGGAATGGACTTCTAAATAGGCTAGATTATTCTCATTGAACCTTTTGATGTTATTGAAATGTTTCATTTACTATTCTTTACTAAGGTAAAGGGATGCCGGTCTTTAAAAAACTAACATGATATCTTGACCTGAAATAGCAAGATTTTCCAAACACTGTTAAAGTTAACAATTTTCTAAAGTGAACAATCACAAGCTGGTTGCAGTTCATCATCTCATAACTAAATAATGATGTAATTAGGTCCTCCCTATTTTCATTGTATTGCAAATCTTTGCATTGTTTAACATACTGTTTGTTTATGAAAAAATAGCATCTGTATACTATATTCAGTATTGGGTAGAACTGAGTTAATTATATTAGTCCGGCCCTCTAAAACCATCCCAATTTCTCATGTGGCCCCATGGCAAAATTAATTGCCCACCCCTGCCTTATACTGTAATCTCAGAGTTCTACTGATCTATTTTATAAATGAGAGATATAATACAGTGGTACCTCTAATTACAAACTTAATTCATTCCGTGACCAGGTTCTTAAGTAGAAAGGTTTGTAAGAAGAAGCAATTTTTCCCATAGGAATCAATGTAAAAGCAAATAATGTGTGAGATTGGGGAAACCACAGGGAGGGTGGAGGCCCTGTTTCCTCCCAGGAGATTCCTAGAGAGGCTTCTCCCCGCCTTTTCCAACCCTGTTTCCTCCCAGGAGATTCCTAGAGAGGCCCCACAGAGGCTTCTCCCTGCCTTTTCCGGTTACCGTTTCGGAGGCTCGGGTTTGTAAGTAGAAAATGGTTCTTGAAAAGAGGCAAAAAAATCTTGAACACCCGGTTCTTATCTAGAAAAGTTCGTAAGTAGAGGCGTTCTTAAGTAGAGGTACCACTGTACTTTTCTTTCATGCTTTAAGAGCTCCACAACAATTGTTAAAGTTACCAGATAAAAGCTTTTCAAAAGCTATTCTAAGAAAGACTTTCTGAATAATATTAAGCTGGATGCTTGTATCACTACAAGGCTGCTTCATTAAGTGGTGTGTGTGATTTTAAATTCCATCCTTGTCCTGAGTAGGATATAGCAATGTGTTTAAACAGAGCTGTGTGTCAACATGCACTTCATTGAAAACTATTTCATTAAACAGGATTCAATTTGAACTTACAATACGTCCATCACCGCTTCCTATGTCAACTAGCATTCCTTTTCTGCCTTTCAACATGATTAGAACATTTTCAATCTGCTTTGAAGTTGCAGGCACAAATGGCAGGCAATGTTTTCTCAGTGCTGGAGCAATAAATGGAATGGCCACAGAGTACAAGGCTACTAATGTCCCACCAATTATACCAGGGAGCAAAATACCCCAATTCCTTTTGGCAGAGTCTTCATCAGCAATGGTCAAAAGTGTAACTTCTTGAGTTGCACTGCCTTCAGCAAGTATTTTTGACATAACAAACAAAAAACCTAAAAAAAAAAAAGTAGTATGTTTAGCCTGACAAGATGTAGATGGTATTTATATTTTTATGTCCCTGATTCGAACAAGAAAACTTTTACTTGGGTTTTCAATACTTGGTTTCTAACAGTACCCAGGGACATATTTTTGTCAACAACAACAACAAAAATAATAATAATAATAATAATAATAATAATAATAATTTATTAGATGTGTATGCCACCCCTCTCTGTAGACTCGGAGCGGCTAAAGCAACATATCTCACCATTTTGTACCTTAACTAATGATATTGAGAGATGAAGCTATTAGGGCCAATGGAAAAATCTACAATTGAATATAATCTCTCTGTAAAGCCATAGTTTACACATATCTAACATACTTTCTCCTTCTATTTTCCCCACAACCACCACCTGTGAGGTGAGTTGGGCTGAGAAAAAACCAGTCCCCCAGCTGGTTTTTCATGGCTAAGGCAGAACTTGAACTCACAATCTCCTGCTTCTAGCCAGGTGCCTTAACCACCAAACTGATTCTAAATAAATAAATAGTTTTAGTTTGATTGAATAATAGACATATTGTTGTTGTTTTTAACAATGTAATGGAAGGGTTTGGCCATTACCTTCTTTCAAAACATTTCAAGATGTCAGATGTATGTAGCATGTATGTATTTATTTAATGTATGTGCCACCTGTCTCTTGATGCTGGGCAGTTTACAAACACTAAAACCAAAACACATTAAAATAATAAAAGACAATAATAGTTTTTAGAGAAAAGTTGGTTAAAGAAAGACAAGTTATCTTATTTTAATAGCTTCCTCTGGATTAGAAGCAGCAAACAAATCAGAACATGGTTTTCTTTCTTTAAAAAAATTCTTATAAATGATTTAAGGTTTCAATTAATTGGTGCAATATTTTAAACTTTATATACACTCAATTATAGTGGTGATGGGGTGCCATTGGAAGAACTGAGGGATCAGGTGTGGGACAGATCGTCGTAAAAAAATATGTGAGTGATCGTTAGGAATCAAGATCGACGTGATCTTGATGGAACATAATTAATACCATCAGAGTAAGCAAAAAGGTACAGTACTGGTGACCCCCCCCCCCGAAAGTTCTAATTGGTTTACCTATATCATAATATCCGTATAGGGGGTGGGGAGAAATATAGCAGTGCGGAAAAAATGGGTACACCGTAAATTATTAATCCGCAATTCTAACTAATTTGGACAGAGAAGCAAGAACTATGAAATTGCTCCCTACCTTGTTAATTCCCTTTCACGCTTGGCCACACCCCTTCGGAACAAAGTGACGAAAGAGGTCCCGCCCCCTCCGAAAGCCAGTTCCTACATAGCGGAAATCTCGGGAAACAGTTCTTCCTGCTCAAGTGGATCGTACCATTATTTTCATTAGGGGGTGTTTTTCGAAATAATATCGCTTTTTCTAATCCGCATTGAAAATAAAAGGCACTCAATATTGTTAAAGCTTTCTCTGATCTCATCATCATCACATTAAAAAAATTGCCAGGGAAGCTGTGCTTTACAAATAATTATGTTACCGTTGGTATATGCCATTGTATAAAATGGGTAAAATCTGAATCGCTAGCAGTTGGAGAGAAAAGTGGGCGTATCGTGAAGTTGTAGCTTAAGTTGTGCTACACAAATGTATGATTTGCTTGTTTGAGATTGAGTGTATTATATGAACCCAGATAATAAATATGCAATGGAACATGCCCAAGTGTCAATGTATTATACATTTCATGAAGTTGGAGCCTAATTATTTTAGAATCTTGCCTGATGTCCCTTTCCCAGGGTAAAAAATGAAACGTTGGTAAGATAATGAGAAATTATTTTATACAGTATATGCTTGGCAACAGCATGCTTTTCCCATTCCCTGAAAAAAAAATGTAACCAAAAGGGCTCATATTCGATTAAAGATACTAGTTTCTCAACATCAAAATTAATGTTAGTGCAGTTCTTAAAAAGAGTTTTTCTGATAGCAGAAAACGATGTGACTAAAGACATTGTATTTTGCTCAGTTTTATGTTATAATCCATCATCTGTGAAGTATCTTGAATTGCTGACTGTCCCTACATTGCAAAAAACATCCAATTTGACCCAAACTACACAAAATAAATCTCTCTGAGCACCTTTAATTTCTATACAAGTTGTACTGTTCAAAACTCAGCTAATTATATATATGAAAAACTTGTTTAGCTGAAAAATATACTGCAATCCTGTTATAAGTAAATCTTAAACATCTGAACATGTCTTTTTTCTGTGATTAGTTTTAATTCCATCTTTGGTAGAATATGAACGGTAATTTTCATATTTATAATTTTGTTTTAGTCTCCAAATTTTAACTAGAATAGAATAGGATGGAAAATGTAATGGAATTTACACCCGAATTCTTCTTGCTGAGAATAATGAGGAAACAGTATCCCAAAAACATACAATACTTATACAGATAACGGCAGCGAGAATAGCATATGCTCAATATTGGAAGAACAATCTAATTCCACCGGAAAATGTACAAATGGATAAAATGTACAGTATAGGGTGTCTAAATGGGTGGGCTGATCATTGAACTGAAAGGACAAAATAACTCAGAATACTAGGAAATATGGAATAGATGGTATAACTGGACTAAGAAAACTAGAACTATGAAACAATGTGAAACGAATGATGAAAATATGGAAATAGGAATTATTGTATATTACCAAGTAGAAATAATCTATGAAAACGGGTGCAGATCTGTGTTAAAATATTGTGATATTTTAAAATGAAATAATAATAATAATAATAATAATAATAATAGTAATAATAAATTCTTTATTGTTAAACTGTGTTTTAACATCACTGTATATGATTTATATGTGTCCTTGAGGAAGGCAAACTATGGTAGTAGTGAGAAAGATCATAGTAATTATATAAAGACAAACAGTTCTTAATTAAATTAAGATTCCAAACACCAATATATTTCTCACTTCAGCTTAGAGAGCTGTCTGAACCCACGCGGCCCACATTCGTGCAATATACACACATTGCTAGGCATGTATAGCATTTTGCTGAAAGATTTCCCATATGCTTGAACTGTGAAGGCAACCGCCTCGGAAAAAAGTCCAGTTTAGCCTCTGTAGAGCCATCACTGATGTCTTAATGCAGCGTTTCTCCACTTTTAGATGTGTGGACTTCAGAAGCTGGGGAATTCTGGGAATTGTAGTCCGACCATCTAAAAGTTGCTGAGGTTGAGAAATAGAATACGGTCTCAGTAGGAGATGTGAATGAAGCCATTATAGGTTTTTTTTTAGTGATCGTGATTTAAAACAGAAACGCTGTCTTAGCGGGAAATGTAAACGAAGCCACTATAGTTCGTTAAAGTGATCTTTGCTTAATGCAATGAGTGAACGCGGCGTGTGCGTGTTTCCTATCTTAGAGGGTAGGCAAAGTTGGCTCTTCTATGACAATGTGGACTTCAACTCCCAGAATTCCTGACCTTGCATAATTGGCTCAGGAATTCTGGGAGTCGAAGTTCACCAGTTATAGAAGAGCCAACTTGGGCTACTCCTATTTAAATCTAGCTCTACGGTCCGAGGGGGAGTCGATTCCATTTAATGCGCTTGCGCACTCGCGTATACCCCGCCTCAACCCAGAGGCTTCTAGAATACATAGCGGGCTACACCTTAGAAGCAAAAGGCGTTTCTTCTTCTGTCCGCCAGTGGATCTCGCGAGAAGAGAAGAGCTCGCGCCTGGCGGAGCGGGTCAGCGTGGTGCTCTCTTTCTCTCCGTGCGGTTAATTGTGGCCTCGTGCGCCTTCATTCGGGAGGATTCACCACCGTCATGTCGGCCATGGGGACTTTAGCGTTTGACGAATATGGGCGGCCGTTCCTCATCCTCAAGGACCAGGAGCGGAAGACCCGCACGACGGGCTTGGAGGCCCTCAAGGTAGCGATTGCGGCGGGAAACGGGTCGGGCCACCGTTCCCTGCCCTTCTAGGGGCCTCCCACCGATGGGGCATTCAGGTTCAGAGGTGTGGAGTTGGGTTCCCCGGACAGCCCCCCCCCCCCTCAGCTTAAGCCTTGCCTCAGCAGGTCGCCTTGTAGATACACCAAATTCCATTTCATACAAACTATTGGAGGCCAGTGGGCAGAAAAGGAGCAGTAAGTGTATTCGACCACGTGCACCGGGATGGATTTGTAGATTACAATAGGATTGTGGACTAAATCTGTACCGATCAGTTTCCTTTAAAGCGGCAGGTAATTTGGTTGCTTATGGCAACCTGGCAGCCTAGAAGAGTCATATGCCGGGGCAGAGTCAGGGGAATCTCTGTGGATCAACTGCAAGTAAAACCGATTGTCTCCTTTTTGTTGTGCACCCACCCTCACCTCCGTTCAACATCCTGTTCAGGAATAAAATGAATAATATTGGGCAATTTGGATTCATTTGGGAATTGTTTCAGTGCTGTACCTTCAAACCATCACTAAACAATTAGTCAAGAATTGTCTGTAAAATCTTTGCCTGTCTTTCACCAGCCAGCCACCTCCACACAAAACTTGATCCACTGAACTTGTTTTAAATATGTGTGTATACATTATAGATTCTGGTCATAAAAGAGTACAGAAATAAAATGAATAATATTGGGCAATTTGTGCAGAATTTTGGATTCATTTGGGGAAAAATGCTTTGAGACATGCAAAAATTGAATGCATTGTGACTTCTTAAAATAGATGAATCTTTTCAGGACCATATTTACTGCAGAAGCTTTCCCCAGTTTGTTCAGAGTATAACTCAGCATCCCCTGGCTGAGTTTTCTACTAGAAGAAATTGTGATGTTCTTCTAAGATGAAATTACATATTTAATGCTCTCTTTCAGCAACATGTTACTTTGTTTTTGGGACTCTCTTTCTCTCCAAAAATTTCATGTACAAATAATTGGAAGACTTGGTCTGTGTATATAGAAGGTTTATAATTAATGAAATATGTCTCACCAAAAGGCATTTTTGATTATGGTCCTCATTTTCAGAAAACTCTTACATTTGGTTCACACCTTTCCAAGGCCTTCTATGTTTGTGTGGCGGGTTCTTCCCCTCTTAAATTTCTGTTGTGAATTTCTGAGCACTACCTCTTCAACTTTATTCATGTATTTTATCATCCCAGCTGTCTTAACATCAAATTTTGACAAACAGCACAGCTCCCTGTGTCAAAACTATATCCTTCTCAGCACCATGAGCAAAAGTGATAGGTGCGTCCTTTTCTGGAACCTGACATTTGGGGGAGGGAAATAAAGATTTGGGGGGGGGGAGAAGAACCAGTTTCCTTCCTGAAATTGATCTCTCATAGTTAAATTCTCATCATTGACATCATCAGTGTAGCAGGATAGGGATTAACAGTGAGACAAGTAATTTGTTATAATAATTTTTTTGTAAATTTAAGGATGGGTGCCTGACAGTGATAAGACACTTGAAAAAGGATTGTCATGGATGATCTTAAAGATGATCTAGCATCTTTAAATCCATCCTTTTTTAAATAGTCTGCACAGCTGGAATGTCCTGTGGACTTTTGATATGTTGCTGGGATAGTAAATTCTGAATTCTGACATTTGATGTTTTTGGCAGCATAAAATTCTATGTTCTTCCCAATAACATTTATATAACTTATAGAAGGTTTGGACTAGGCAAACAGAATTTTTGCTGTGAACATCATTCAGATGAGGTTAAACAGTGTGCAAGAAAAAAAAGCACTTATCAAAACATTTAAATAGGCACAGTTTTTGCAAGATGGTTACAAAAGCATCTGCCTTCAAAACGTCTGGAATTGTTTGTATGCATGCATATGTAAAATCTGTAGTATTTTTAACATTTGAAACTGCTGAATCTATTTTCATTTTTTTTCTTTTTGTTTATTAGTCTCATATAATGGCAGCTAAGGCGGTAGCCAATACACTTAGAACATCACTTGGCCCCAATGGTAAGTAAAATGATTTATTACTGTACACTTTTAAACTTTTTATATTGGAAGGCTTTTAATCTATATTGTTGTTTAAATGCTTATTATAGGCCTTGATAAGATGATGGTTGACAAAGATGGTGATGTAACAGTAACAAATGATGGAGCTACTATTTTGAATATGATGGATGTTGAGCATCAGATTGCTAAACTTATGGTTGAATTGGCAAAATCACAAGATGATGAGATTGGGGATGGAACCACAGGTGTCGTTGGTAAGATTTGTTTGTTTTGTTTTCTTATCAGAATTTTATTTAATTCAATAACATTACTTTCTGTGTAATATTTAGAAAATTGGACTTTCATTTTCATAACACTATTTAATAGAGATATTCCAACCTATTTCTACTGCAGGTGGGGTAACGCAGTTCATTTAGCTTTTGTTTGCTAGATATTTATCAGAACCCGTGAGCAAATATATGATAAACTCCCATTAAGTAATTGTTTCATATTTTCTTGCAGCAAAAAGTACAACATTTTAATATATAATGTTCTATAGTTCTGGCAGGTGCGCTATTGGAACAGGCAGAGCACTTGCTAGATCGTGGTATTCATCCAATCCGAATTGCAGACGGTTATGAACAAGCTGCTCGTATTGCTATTGAAAATTTAGATAAGATTAGCGATAGTTTTCCTGTTGATCCTGAGAACACCGAACCTCTTATTCAGACAGCAAAAACAACTTTAGGCTCAAAAATGTAAGTATTTTTCAAAGAACCAAGTTGGTGTACGAGAGAATGCATATTGCTCATTGTTCTGAAGTATATGTTTAGTCATATATGATTCTAGGAGACGATGCTCATCTCTTTTTCTTGGCTGAGGGAACTAGTGTTGTCTGAAGACATTTCCTTGGTAATGTGGCCACCATGAGTATACATGGAGGTGCACGAAATGCTGTTATCTTCCCACTGAAGCGATACCTATTCTTACTTGCACTTGCATGCTTTCAAACTGGGCAAGATGGGGAGCAGGAGTGAGTCCTCACTCCATTGCCTGGTACTTGGGTCTCAAACCCAGACTGTCAGGTTTCCAGCTGACAAGCTTTATTTCTTTAACGGCTGAGCCATCATCCCCCCCCCCCGCAAATTATATTTAAAAATGATAAAATATTTAAACATTGTATTACATCTAAAATGATATCAGCATAACTAAATACAAAAGCAGTTACAGTGATCCCTCGAGTATCGCGGGGGTTACGTTCCAAGACCTCTCGCGATAATCGATTTTTCGCGATATAGTGGTGCGGAAGTAAAAATACCATCTGTGCGTGCGCGCCCTTTTTTCAATGGCCGCGCATGCGCAGATGGTGGAGCCGGGGAGCGACTAATATTAGATAAGTGCAACTAATACTGTATTAGATAAACATCTATCTAAATAAATAAAATACAGTAAACATCTCGTCGCTTGTCCGTTCGCCCGCCGCTCGTTCGTCCGTTCGCCCGCTCGCCGCTCGTCCTTTCGCCCGCCCGCCGCTCGTTCGTCCGTTCGCCGCTCGTCCGTTCGCCTGCCCGCCGCTCGTTCGTTGTTTGTCCGTTCGCCCGCCTGCCCGCCCGCCGTTTGCCGCTCACCTGTCCCCCGTTTGCCGCTCGCCTGTTCACCCGGCCGCCCGGCCGCCGTTTGCCGCTCGAGAGCAAGAGGGGGAGAGATAGAGAAAGAGAGAGAAGGAAAGAAAGAGATGAGAGAGGGAGGAAGAGAGTGTGAGAGAGGAAGAAGCAAGATAGAGAAAGAGAGAGAGAAAGAAAGATGAGAAAGGAAAGAAGACAGTGAGAGAGAGGAAGAAAGAGAGAGAGAAGAGTGGAAGGAAGAGAGAGAGAAATGATAGAAAAAAGGGGAGAAAAAAAGAGAAATGAGAAAATGATTGAAGCAGAGAATGACAGGAAAGAAAGAGAAAGAGACAGAGAAGTGACTCTTGGTGATGACGTATGACGTCATCGGGTGGGAAAAACCGTGGTATAGCAAAAAAACCGTGGAGTATTTTTTAATTAATATTTTCTGAAAAATCGTGGTGTAGCGTTTCGCGAAGATCGAGATCGCGAAAATCAAGGGATCACTGTATAGTCAATGCAAATATTATCCTACCAGTGAAATCCAGTAACAAAATTGTAAAATGAAAATACTAGGTAAAACACTGTAAAGAAGGATTTAAAAGGGGCATAACTGCTGAAAAGTTCTGCTTTGTAGGAGCCTGCATGGTAACTGTCAAGTGAGTGGGGTTTTATTAAAACAATTTAACACAAAAAAGATACTGTATATTAGTGGTGTGGGTGAGCTCTGCTAAGCAGATGAGAGCTTAGACCAGGCCTATCAAATTTACAGACCACTGCCCACATACACCACGCCCACCCCAGCTCCGCAAAGGCAAAAAATGTCACGATATGGCCTGCAATGCCAGCAAGTTTGATACACCTGGCTTAGATGAGTCAGGATTTTCGCAGCCTTCTCAGCCCCTGTAGTGAAGAATCTGCCACATCCTTTGGAATTTATACAGACCCATGTCTCATTCTGCAGAAGGGAACTATCTTAATCTAAATTTCAAGATACAGTACTGTAATTTGATTTTGTTATTGCTATCAGAATTTAGGGTTTTTTCCCTCCTAGTAGAAAAAGACCCATCTTTGTTATTGGTATAAAACAGCATTCAACTTGCCACACAATTTGAGATACTGTACCCCATTTTTGGATTTAGCCTTTTGGTTCTTTCCATTAATATTCTTAATGCCTTCTACAAAGTTTTTCATGCTATAGAGCCCAGCTATCTGAGAGATTGTTCATCTCCTGTAGTTTCTCCTGTCCTATTTTATCCTATAGATTTTATAGGCCTGGGTCCAACAAATTAAAATGTGTCAACTAATGGAACTCTGGAAATTTTCTGTCAAAGATCCTTTAGAAAAACATTCCCTCAAATATTTGTATTGCTCTTTCCTGCTTAAACAAGTTCTTAAATCTGATCCCTTCCCTAAGTCACAAAAGTGGTAGGCCCCTTGTGAGAATGGTATTACAGTGAACCCTCGAGTTTCGCGAGGGTTCCGTTCCAGGACCCCTCGCGACAGTCGATTATTCGCGAAGTAGCGGCGCGGAAGTAAAAGCATCATCTGCGCATGCGTGATCTCTTTTTTAAAAAAAAAATTTAAAAAATGGCCACGCATGCGCAGATGGTGGGGCGACGGCAGTTCGGAGGCTGGCAATGTTTACTTTCCATGCCGGCCACCCCCCACCAGCGCCTCCGAGCTCCTCGCCGCTACACCCCGCCCGCCCGATTCGCCCCTCTCCCCTATTCGCCCCGTTTTTTTGCCCTGCCGAAGTTGCTAGTCCTCAGTTGCTAGTCCTCAGTGAGGAAATTTACTTTTTGATCCCAGACTTCATTTTTAACCTGGTTTCTTGCACTGCCCAACCAAGTTGCTAGTCCTCAGTGAGGAAATTTACTTTTTGATCCCAGACTTCATTTTAAACCTGGTTTCTTGCACTGCCCAACCAAGTTGCTAGTCCTCAGTGAGGAAATTTACTTTTTGATCCCAGACTTCATTTTTAACCTGGTTTCTTGCACTGCCCAACCAAGTTGCTAGTCCTCAGTGAGGAAATTTAATTTTTGATCCCAGACTTCATTTTAAACCTGGTTTCTTGCACTGCCCAACCAAGTTGCTAGTCCTCAGTGAGGAAATTTACCTTTTGATCCCAGACTTCATTTTTAACCTGGTTTCTTGCACTGCCCAACCAAGTTGCTAGTCCTCAGTGAGGAAATTTACTTTTTGATCCCAGACTTCATTTTTAACCTGGTTTCTTGCACTGCCCAACCAAGTTGCTAGTCCTCAGTGAGGAAATTTACTTTTTGATCCCAGACTTCATTTTAAACCTGGTTTCTTGCACTGCCCAACCAAGTTGCTAGTCCTCAGTGAGGAAATTTACTTTTTGATCCCAGACTTCATTTTAAACCTGGTTTCTTGCACTGCCCAACCAAGTTGCTAGTCCTCAGTGAGGAAATTTACTTTTTGATCCCAGACTTCATTTTAAACCTGGTTTCTTGCACTGCCCAACCAAGTTGCTAGTCCTCAGTGAGGAAATTTACCTTTTGATCCCAGACTTCATTTTAAACCTGGTTTCTTGCACTGCCCAACCAAGTTGCTAGTCCTCAGTGAGGAAATTTACTTTTTGATCCCAGACTTCATTTTTAACCTGGTTTCTTGCACTGCCCAACCAAGTTGCTAGTCCTCAGTGAGGAAATTTACTTTTTGATCCCAGACTTCATTTTAAACCTGGTTTCTTGCACTGCCCAACCAAGTTGCTAGTCCTCAGTGAGGAAATTTACTTTTTGATCCCAGACTTCATTTTAAACCTGGTTTCTTGCACTGCCCAACCAAGTTGCTAGTCCTCAGTGAGGAAATTTACTTTTTGATCCCAGACTTCATTTTTAACCTGGTTTCTTGCACTGCCCAACCAAGTTGCTAGAATAAAACCCCCCAGCCCTCACCTGTGTTTGAATTTCATTCACTCACTCAGTCATTCATTCATTCTTCTCTATGCCACTCAGTCCCAACACTGTCAACCCACAAATTACCATTTCCCATCCCCTTAATGTACTGTACTGTACCTCTACCTGTACCTGTACTGTACACATTGAATAACACACTTAGTCATCCTGATAGAAATAACAAAAATATTTATTTACATTTTTACATTTTTTGGGGGGGGTTAGCATAACTAGGATAAATCGGGATCTTCTTCTATCACCATGTCTACAATGGACGCTGCAGGTGATGTTGTGGCAGACCTCTTGGTTCTCGTGACAAACATAGTTATGGGCAGTTGTTGGCGCTTTTTCTTTTCCTTGGCTAACAAGGCTCTGTATGGTGCAATGGTGTTGTCAAGGGAGGCCTTAAATTGAAAATAGCGAGTCATGTGGGGATCCCAAAGTTCCGCCATGCGTTGGAGATTTGCAGCAGCTTTGTTCATTTCTGCAAGCCGCTCCAGCGTTAGGCCAACATCTTCTTGTTCCTCACCTTGTTCAGCTCCCTCTTCCTCCTCTTCTTCACTCGCTGACCTGGTCAGCTCCTCCAGATCTTTGTCTGTCAGCGGTAGGCCATGCTCATCAAGCAAACCATTGACTTCCTCTGGTGTCATGTCAACGAAGCCTTCTCCACCCAGTGCCTGTGCCAGCTTCACAGAGTTCTGGACTGCAGCATCTTGAATTTCTTCGGGAGCAAACCCCCTGTGAGCATGCACCACTTCTGGCCACAATTTCTTCCAGCAGGCATTCATTGTCTGCGACTTCATATCCACTAAGGCACTCTGAATGTTCGTCAGACAAGATGCAATTGTGTACTGACGCCAGTAGGCCTTCAATGTGAAGTTTGCATCAGCATCCATTGCTGCCACGATGCTTGCAAGAGAATTGCGCATGTACAGTGCCTTAAATGCGCGGATAACACCTTGATCCATTGGCTGGATAAGCGATGTGGTGTTTGGTGGCAAGAATTCGACTTGCACCCCATCGTGTTCATGTTCCAGGTCATCATGGCCTCCCGCATTGTCCATTAGGAGAAGCACTTTGAAATTGAGTCCTTTGCCAGCCAAATAAACCTGCACCTGTGGGATGAAGCACTGATTAAACCAGTCCCGCGTGAGGGGTTTTGTAATCCATGCTTTAGGATTATGCATCCAGTACACTGGCAATGAATTCTTATTTCTGTTCTTGAGGGCTCTTGGATTTCGTGACCTATAGATTAGCCCTGGCTTCAGCAAAAAGCCTGCTGCATTCCCACACATGATCAAAGTCACCCGATCTTTCATGGCCTTAAAGCCAGGGGCTTTGGCTTCATCTTGCATCAAGAAAGTCCTTGAAGGCATCCTCTTCCAGAACAGGCCTGTTTCGTCCATGTTGAACACCTGTTCTGGAAGGTAGCCCCCTTCTGCAATTAGCTCTTTAAACGTGCCCTGGACAAAGTTTTCGGCTGCACCTGTATCTGCTGAGGCAGCTTCTCCGTGCAATGACACACTCTTCAGGCCATAGCGCCGTTGAAATTTCTCAAACCACCCTTTGCTTGCTGTGAATGTGGCTGGGGCTGAGGCTGAAGAAGCAGATGTTGACGGCTGGGGGTCTCCAGGGTCATCAGCGCCTTCATCTACAGAGAATGACAGGAAAGGGAGAGAGAAGTGACTTGAATGAAAGCATACAGTCCTTCCTTCCCTTCTCTCCTTCCCTCCTTCCTTCCCTCCTCCCTCCCTTCTCTCCTTCCCTCCTTCCTTCCTTCTCTCCTTCCTTCCCTCCTCCCTCCCTTCTCTCCTTCCCTCCCTCCTTCCTTCCCTCCTCCCTCCCTTCTCTCCTTCCCTCCTTCCTTCCCTCCCTCCTTCCCTCCTCCCTCCTTCCCTCCTCCCTCCCTTCTCTCCTTCCCTCCTTCCTTCCTTCTCTCCTTCCTTCCCTCCTCCCTCCCTTCTCTCCTTCCCTCCCTCCTTCCCTTCTCTCCTTCCCTCCTTCCTTCCTTCTCTCCTTCCTTCCCTCCTCCCTCCCTTCTCTCCTTCCCTCCCTCCTTCCCTCCTTCCTTCCCTCCTCCCTCCCTTCTCTCCTTCCCTCCTTCCTTCCTTCTCTCCTTCCTTCCCTCCTCCCTCCCTTCTCTCCCTCCCTCCCTCCTTCCCTTCTCTCCTTCCCTCCTTCCTTAAAAAACACTTAAATACACTTATAAAAAACACCATTCCTTACCTCGGTCTACCCCATCTGCATCTGTGTGTTCAAGACGGTTGTACAATTGCTGTGCCTTGGTTCGGATAGTGTTCGTATCCAAAGCAATGCTCTTTTTTCGGCAGTCTTCTAGCCACACAGACAAACCAGCTTCCATCTTCATAAGCCGTTTGTTTCTAGGCGTCACTACTCTTTTGGCAGCCTTGTTGAATGATATCAGAGAAGTTTGCCTTATCTTCTTCTCATCTTTCTTAATGTATCGCACAGTCGATTCGTTGAGCCCATAATGGCGACCAACCTCTACATTAGAATGTCCCGCTTTCAGCATGTCCAACAGTTCAATCTTTTCCTTGATTGTCAACATCTTCCGGGTCTTTTTAGCATCGCCTCCACTCCGCATTGAACGTTTAGGTGCCATCTTCAAAGAAGATCCAAACAGATCCAAGGCACAGATGGAAGACACAGATGCAAAGCACAGCAACTCCAAGGCAGATGGAAGACACAGATGCAAAGCACAGCAACTCCAAGGCACAGATGGAAGACACAGATGCAAAGCACAGCAACTCCAAGGCAGATGGAAGACACAGATGCAAAGCACAGCAACTCCAAGGCAGATGGAAGACACAGAGGCAAAGCACAGCAACTCCAAGGCACAGATGGAAGACACAGCTCGAAGGAACGGCTCGAAGGAACTGCTCGAAGAAACGTCTGGAAGGAACGGCTCGAAGGCTCGAAGGAACGGCTGCAAAAACTTTTGCAAAAGTTGCAAAACTGATTGCAATTGCAAAGCTGATTGCAATTGCAAAGCTGATTGGCCGAGATTTCGGCCAATCAGCAATGACGCGTGATGTCATCGGGCGGGAAAAACCAAGCAGTTTTTTTTTGTTTTTGTTTTTTTAAAAAAAAAAAAATTTCCCGGAAAATCGCGATGTAGCGCTCGCGAGAATCGAGATGGTAACATTTGTTTTAAAATAGCGAAATAGCCCTTTCGCGATCCTTGAGGACGCGAAACTCGAGGGTTCACTGTATATCAAAGGAGATGTTTGCTTTACTCTTTTTGGGATGTTGGGATGTTTTTCTTGGCATGTTTGCTTCAGTTTGTTTTTAATATGACAAACCACTCACAGCAGCCATGGACTTAGGATGGTGTTACAAATTTGATAAATGTATTCATGTATACATATTACTGTGTCAACTGAAGAATTAATGGTAGTGAACAAGTGAGAGAATCAGGTGATTATCCTTTCCTTGTACTGTTTAAGTGCTGAATGGTTTGATTTTTTCCAAAAGTGGCAAAGTTAAGTTAATTTTAAAAGAAGTTTAATAACAATTTAATCTTATGTCAACTACAAATTGGCTTCAGCATTGTACTACAATGTAGTTTGTATACTATATATTCTTCTACATCTTGGTAAATCATTTTATTCTATAAATTTTTGTTTGCTTTTGTTTTAGCATTTGAAAAAGCTGAATCAGTGCTTTCTTTTGTATTTAGAATTAATCGTTGCCATAGACAAATGGCAGAAATAGCTGTGAATGCAATATTAACAGTGGCAGATATGGACCGTAAAGATGTTGATTTTGAGCTGATAAAGGTCCAAGGCAAAGTTGGTGGAAGATTGGAAGACACTCAGCTGATTAAGGGCGTCATTGTGGATAAAGACTTCAGCCATCCACAGATGCCTAAAGTGAGGAAATTTTTTGTTGGTAGATAAACTGACTTTGTACATAATGTAATTAAATTTTAAGTTTTTCCATTGCTATTTTATTACGTTAGCTCCTTTAAAATCATACATAATTAGAGAATAATTGATTTTATTAAATAAAAATTTCAGTTAATTGCCTCTTAAAATGTTACCATTCTTTCTTCAGGAAGTTAAAGATGCTAAAATTGCAATACTGACCTGTCCATTTGAACCTCCTAAACCAAAAACCAAGCATAAGCTCGATGTTACATGTGTGGATGACTTCAAGGCATTGCAGAAGTATGAGAAAGAGAAATTTGATGAGATGGTGAAACAGGTTAGAAGATGCACTTGACAATAACAAATGTTTTAAGTATCTACATTATGTTAATCCTATGTTAATGATAATTGAGTAATTTAACATAATTGCTTCTGAAGTTACTGGCGGGGAAAAGCTTATGTATGTTATTTTGCTTATATACAGCTAACTTCTTGGTTTATTTTTTCGTTCATATTCCTTTTGTACTTTTGTCCATATTTTTGTTGAAACATTTTTACTTTAAACTTTTAATTTAATATTAGCCAGTTCAGAATGATTATCACTATTCAAAAAATGTCACTATTTGGTAAAATGGTTGCAGGGCAAGGAAGGGGATTTCAATTTCCAAAATGGCTGCTATAGAAGACATTACTAATTAGAAAGCACAAACATAGTGGGATATTTCTTACCATGCCTGTCCAATTTAATCTTTATGGTGAAATGGTGGCTTTGCGGGAATTCATGATGTGAGTGGGGGAAAGCCAGGTGGAAGAGCCAAGGTTTCCTTATTGCTATTTAATATTTATATGATATACAATAACCACTGTAATTATTTTGATCTGGGAGTGCTTTGTTGATTTTAAATTAAAGCTATTGTTTACCATATGTGCAGGGCTTAATATTGTTCAAAAAGGAATAAGTTGCAATAGAAGTAAAATGAATGCTTGTATTTTTAGATAAAAGATACTGGTGCAAACTTAGCTATCTGCCAGTGGGGATTTGATGATGAGGCCAATCATTTATTACTACAGAATGAATTGCCTGCTGTTCGTTGGGTTGGTGGCCCAGAAATAGAAGTAAGTATTAAGTATTTATTGTTTGTGGTTTTTATATTTAAGTTATTATTCTTACGGTCTGTCTTTTTTAATTTTCAGTTGATTGCCATTGCAACTGGAGGACGCATTGTTCCTCGTTTCTGTGAGCTTACGTCTGAAAAATTAGGATTTGCTGGCATAGTCAGAGAAATCTCATTTGGAACAACAAAAGACAGAATGCTTGTGATTGAACAGTGCCAGAATTCCAGAGCAGTGACTATCTTTATTAGAGGTGGAAATAAAATGGTGAGCAAGTTCAAATAAAGTTCATGGAGAAACACTATTTCAAGGCTGGATTATACTGATTATACAGGCTGTTTTTCAGATGGCTAACTATTAATGAAGGCAAAATTCTCAAAGGATCGCATTGAGTATTTTATTTGCTGTACACTTTTTGCCACACTTTTAACAGGAATGTGCTTTACACAGGGTGTCCAGCAAACCTGGAAAACAGGGAAATCAGGGAATTATCAGGAAAATTCGTTCGGGAAATATCAGGGAATTATCAGGGAATTCGTGAAAAAAACAGAATAAATCAGGGGGGGGAAACTATAGTGAAATGTTTAAAAGTCAGGGAAAAATCATGTGAAAAACAACAAGAGATCGGGTTGCCTGGCAGAATCAAGAAAAATAAGCATAACTGGCAACAACTTAGCTACCAATATTTCTCCATGGCTTAGCCATTTGGTATGACGTCATCTACGATTGTGCCTTAACTAGATCTCAAGATACAGGGAAATGTCAGGGAAATATCAGGGAATTTCAAAATGCTTTTCACACGGACACCCTGTTTATAAATAACCTAGAAAAATAAGGTCAATTTGCTAATTAAAAAGCAAAATATGTGGCTTAAACTCCACAGGGTTGGATGGACAGATTTTGTCCCTCTAGGAAGGTTAATAGGGGAAATTGGAAAAGTTACTTCTGTGTCCCTCTATGCAAGGCAAATAAAACAAAGAACAGATATTGGCCAGAAATGATTTTTCGGAAGGACATCTCTCGGTAAATCAAATGTAATTTTGTGTGTTCTGCTTTTGATCCAGATAGAAATAATTTGAAAAAAATGTTTCTGAGTTACTGAAATATAGGTAATCCTCAATTTAAGCAGTCCCAATTGGGACTGCAGCTGTGGTTACTAAACAACACAGTCATTGAGTCATGCCTGATTTTATGACTTTTTTGCATGGACATTAAATGAATCATACAATGATCATGGCACTGTAGAAGTGCTATGACGAACATAAGTGCAAGGACCAGTTATAAGTCACTGTTTTCAGCGCTGTCTTAACTTCAAACTTAATTTAACTTCATTAAATGAATGGTTGTAAGTTGAGGACTATATTTCTATGAATGTACACGTTCGACAGTGGATTTTTGGATTACAGTGCTCAGGTAAATAGTTTGTTGTCTTAAAATATATTTATTAGGATATCTGCAGCTAGATGAGAATAAAGGAATAGGTATAGAAATTCATCTTATATATTTGTGTTTGTTTCCTATAATTAAAGATAATTGAAGAAGCCAAACGCTCTCTTCATGATGCATTGTGTGTAATCCGGAATCTTGTTCGAGATAACCGCATTGTTTATGGTGGAGGTGCTTCTGAGATCTCTTGTGCGCTGGCTGTTAGTGAAGCTGCAGATAAGGTAAAACATTTTATGCATTTAATATTTTTATTTGCAGTTCTAGAACTACAGAGGCTGAAATACTATGCTATAAATTTATCTAATGTTTTTGAGGAAGCACCTATAAACATTTTTCCATCTGAATGTGTGTAATTGGAATAGTTTTGAGGTCACAGGCTGATGGAATGGATTGTTTCCTGGGCTGATAAAACAAGAGTATTCATATGATTAAAAATGCTTCTTTCTGATTAAAGCATTTATTATAACAGTTTAAAAAATAATTCCTAACTGCAATTTAATCTCTGGATGTCCATGACTTTACACCTATTGATAATAAATCCTGCAATGCAAAAAAAAAATTATAGAGTAATCCTGGGATAGACATTATTAAGAGCAATATAGTTTGCTGTTGATCATTGGAATGACTTTTACCTCCTTAAACAAAACAAATCTCTTCGATTATAAATAGTGTTTTTAAAGACGAAGAGAATAATTCTAACATAAAACTGGTACATCTCTGCCTTTTCAAACAAACTGATTGTTCATGATTTATTGGCCTATTCTAAATCTGCTACCTTGATTTTAGTGCCCATCACTGGAGCAGTATGCCATGAGAGCTTTTGCTGATGCCTTAGAAGTCATTCCATTTGCACTTTCTGAGAATAGTGGCATGAATCCCATTCAAACAATGACTGCAGTACGAGCTCGACAAGTGAAAGAAAACAACCCTGCTTTGGGTATTGATTGCTTACGTAAAGGAACAAATGGTAAGAACCCACTTTTCCAGATGTGTTGTTTTCATTTAAGCGCCAATCACCGTAACAATAGCTTTACTATGAATTTATATATGGCTGGCATACCATCACAATTGAGCCCAAAATTGTTGTTGCTAAGCAAGGTAGTTGTTAAGTGAGTGCAATTGTCAGCACTTGGCAACTGGCATGTATTTATGAGCTTTGGTCATGTGACCATGGGGCTGCTCCAATGGTCATATGTGTGAAAAACAATTACAAGTCACTTTGTTCAGTGCTGATGTAACTTCCGTCAATCGCTAAATGAGTCAAGGACTACTTGTATGTCTTTATGTTATGATAAATGCATATATTGCCTAGAATAGGTCCCTTTAGGACTAGTAATAAGCGGGGAAAGTAATCTGTAATATAGACTTGTCTTTGGATAAATTCAGACTGATAACTAATAGTCACTGGTATAATAAATGTTTTAGGAGTCTGCATTTGGCAAATATGGCTGATAATTATTTTACAGAAATGGTGGTTATCAGTAGTGTTGGGCGAACCGAACTTGCATAGTTCGGTCCGTGCAGAACTTTGCAGTGTTCGGCATACTGAACTTGAACCTGGACTTTTAAAAAAGTCTGTGTTCAGGTTTGGCATTTGCTCGAACACCACGGTGGGCGGGAGGGGGAGGCGGGGAGGGTTCTGAGGCTCAAACCGCCAACTCAGCTTGGGGGGGGCAGGAGGGGTGACTCCAGACCTAGAACCAGACCTCCCCCCCAGTGCTTCGCCTCACGCCGGGCCAGAGGGGTGGGGAGGCAGGTTCTGCCGGCCGGCTATTCAGGATCCCGGCCGGCAGCTTCAGGAGGGCGGTGCGTGAGAGGGGGAGGCGGGGAGGGTTCTGACTCAGAATATTTAAAGAGCAATTTAGTCAGTCGCTGCTGCGACAGCTATGGGCTCAGCCAGTCTCCTCGGGATTGCAGGACCCGGTCCTGGGCAGTTATGCTGCTTACAGGAGGAGGGCGAGAGATGGAACCGAGCTGTGGGCAACATGAGCATCAGCAAACTAATGGAGAAGATCATCTCGCAGAAGAAGGTGACACTTTTTGGCCTTCCCGTAAGCAGCATAACTGCCCAGCACAGTTGGAGGGCGAGAGATGTAACCGAACTGGTGAAAATCGAGCTGGACAAAAATGTAAGTGTCTGAAATCTGCAGGGAGCTCCTGGATTTGGGATTAGCCCTCAAAGCCGCCACCGCCAGCTCCAGATAACCTCAGCGGTGGTGGCTACGGTAAAAGAAGACAAAAACGATCTGCTCACGGAGAATGAATGGGGCACCTCCAGCTCGATCCATCTCGCAGAAGAAGGTGGAGATTGAGCTGGGGGCGCCCCATTCATTCCTCGTGATTGGTTCATTTTTGTCTTCTTTTACCGTAGCCACCACCGCTGAGGTTATCTGGGGCTGGCGGTGGCGGCTTTGAGGGCTAATCCAAAATCCAGGAGCTCCATGGAGATTTCAGACACTTACACTTTTGTCCAGCTCGATCTGGACAAAAGCTGGATCTGAGTCAGAGCCCTCACCGCTTCCCCCTCCCGTCCACCGCCCACTTGAAGCTGCCAGCCAGGATCCTGAATAGCCGGCCGGCAGAACCTGCCTCCCGAGCCCTCTTGCCCAGCAGGAGGCAAAGCGCTGGGGGGGAAGTGTCAGGCTCCATCAAGCGGGCGATGGCCAGGAGCCTCCAAAATGAAAGAGAACTAGGGGCAGGGATTTTCGTTGGCTCCCGGCCTGACACCCCCTTCCAGCGCTTTGCCTCCCGCCGGGCCAGAGGTGTTGGGGTTCGGGTTTGGTGAACCTACCCAAACTCTGCCGTCAAGTTCATCCGAACCCAAACTCCAACGGGTTCGCCCAACACTAGTTATCAACTATGATTTCCTTAAGCTTTGCTTGAATATAATGACTAAAATGTAATTATAAGAACCACAAATAAATGGATAGTGGATTGGATTTGAATGTTGTTTTGTTTTTCATTGTTTTAGAATAAAGTAATTGCAATTTTTAAAATGATTGAACTTTCCTCTTTCAACAGATATGAAGGAACAAAATGTTATAGAAACTTTAATGGGCAAAAAGCAGCAGATCTCTCTTGCCACTCAAATGGTTAGAATGATTCTGAAAATAGATGATATTCGCAAGCCTGGTGAAACCGAAGAATGAACATGAAAAAGCTGAAATGTTATAAATTTAGTAGTCATGTCAACAATTTTTCCCCATAGCCTGAGTTTGATGTTACTGTATCAATAAATTACTAATGAGACTTCAACACTTCAGAAGTATCATTGAGCATTTTTTAAGTTATGCTGTATTTAACATTTCATTATAATGTGGAAAAGAATAAACCACACTTGTTCATTATTTTCAGCCCTAATCCCTTTTGTTATGTACTGAAGTTAATGTGAGTTATATAAACAATTCTTCTGAAGTTTGGGATTTAGCAAGGAATGTACTAAACAATCCTAGAATTGTTGTAATGTTGCAGTAATCAGAGCAGTTAAGTGGATTCAGAAAAGCAGAGCACTCTGACAGGTCCTGCTTTGGAGTACAGTAGCACATTTTTCAGTCCATTTAATTTTTGTTGTTAGATTCATAACTTCATTGCTACCTGACAATGATAAATTTCAATCTAAATTAATAGCGGTAGCTTGGGTTCTCAGATGGAGGGAGAGAGATTTGTCACTTATCATTGTTATTTTTCTCTAATTATGTTAGATTCCTGACAGTATGTTTTTAAACATTGGTTTGAACTATAGCCACCTTTCACTGATATAAATTTAACTCATCTGAAGAAGTGTAGATTAGAAATTCTGTGAGTTAAAGTAACAGATGTAGAACAAATTAGATTGGGGGAAGCTGATATAAGATTTCTAGTTTTGAATAGGAACAAGGGGTTTTGGGGTTTTTTAAATGAGTGCTTTATAAATTCATAATCATGATTTATAATTTAGTATTATTGAAAATATGAGATACCTGCGGCAGAGAATTAGTACCTGATATAAGTTTCTAACATTGCATTAAATGTTCAGTGTTCCAGATTAAAAGGCTGATCTTTCAGAATATTTGGTTCCATTCTCCATTCCATAGATCAGGGTGTCAAACTGGCAGCCCGCAGGCCGGATATGTAAAGCACAGGCCACGCCCATACCCAAAGGCAAAAAACTGATGGGTTGCAATATGTCACTTGACACGATCAAGTTTGACATCCTGGCCATAGAGAGTTGTGTCTTCTCCCCCACTATTGAGTGCCTGCTCTCTAACTGCAAAAGAATAGTATCCTTTATAACAGTTGTGCAGTTACTGGTGGTCCAGCTTTACAATCATAATTGTGACTGGAACTTCTAAGTGAAAGTCATTAAGTGAGTCCTCACATGACCATGACCAATTTTAGGACCATTAGTTGACTCCAGTTTTCCACATTGACTACTTATCAGAAGCCTGTTGAAAAAGTTGCAAATGGTAATTATGTGATTCCAGCATGCTATAGCTGATAAATACATACCAATTTTCAAGTGTCCAAACCATAGTCAAATGACCTCAGGGACACTGACGGTCATTGAGGTCATAAATGCAAAGACATTGTAAGTCACTTTTTCAGTGCTGTAACTTCAAACTGTCACTAAACAAGTAGTCAAGAATTATCTGTAAAATCTGCTTGTATGTGAAATACTAAACTGAATATACATGTACTGTACTTATGCTAGTTGTAACCTTGATATATTATTCCGTCACCAGCCAACCAGCCATCTCCACACAAAACTTGATCCACTGGACTTGTTTTGAATATGTATGTTTATACATTATAGATTCTGTTCATAAAAGAGTACAGGAATAACATGAATATTGGGCAATTTGTGCAGAATTTTGGATTCATTTGGGAAGAAATGCTTTGCATGCTTTGAGACATGCAAAAATGTGACTTACCTTGTGACCATGTTTACTGCAGAAGCTTTCCCCAGTTTGTTCAGAGTATAACTCAGCAACCCCTGGCTGAGTTTTCTACTAGAAGAAATAGTGATGTTCCTCTAAGATGAAACTACATATTTAATACTTTCTTTCAGCAACATATTACTTTGCATTTAGGATTCTCATCCTCTCCAAAAATTTTATATTACCTACGCACAAATAATTGGAAGACTTAGTCTATATGTATGTATAGAAGGTTTATATTTAATGAAATATGTCTTACAAAAGGGCCTTTTGATCATGGTCCTCAGTAAAGTCTTACATTTGGTCCACACCTTTCTTTCACATGCCTTCTATATACCGTATATGGTGAGTTCCCCTCTTAAATTCCTGTCATGAATTTCTGAGCACTACCGCTGCAACTGTATTAATGTACTTTATCAAGGTGTGCAGTTGGTTAAACAGCCTGTCATTGCAGGGTGAAATAATCTGCATATTGTTTCATGATTATGACTTACCTAGTAAGATTTAAGGATTTTTTTTTTCTTAAGAGCAAAGTAGTCATATGCTATATATACAATTTTAGAGTTCAATAAACTTTAATTTCTTTCTTTAAAAATCCTCTGGATTTTTAAATCCAGGTTTGGATCGTTAGCAAATTTGTACAAGTTGCTGTCCAGTGATGTAAAGTTTTTAATTTGGATATTCCATTTTTTATATAATGTACAGGGACCTTATGTTGTCTGAATGAGTAATTGAAGTTTGCATGCTTCTGCTTTTCATTATAGACTATTTATTTATTTTGTATACTTTTAAGGAAGGAACAATATTACATATTAAACATAAGTTAATATTGATTCAGTTAAATTATGAAATAAACAATTGAGTTTTGAAATTTCGAAATCAGAATTTTCCATGGTACTGCAAATTATTCCACACATCTGCAGGAAGTTTCTTTAAATGCAATAAGTTTTAAGATTCTGAATGTTTGACTTTTTGAAATGAGAAATGCAAAAAGTATGGTCTGCAGTTCAGACTGACTTTTTTGCTGTTGCCAAAATCCATTATTATTTATTTTCAAATATTTTATAATTCAAACAACAAAAATATGACAGAATGTCATGACAATAAACATACATTTCAATACGTTATATATCAAGTCGGTTTTTGGCTTGCGAGTTTGTCAGTCTATATAAGGTGGATAAATGCTCGGGTTTTTATAAGTTCTTATATTTGTCAAAATGGACAGTCACGGTTTCATATAAATATACAATATACAAACTAAATATAAACTTTAACTATAAACTTTAATTCCATTCTATTTGTTTAATATACTGTCTTTCTTGCCAGCATCTGCTTTTTAATTTATTTGGAGTATCTCTATGGAACCTTTTAGTCTCTCTGATAAATACCACTCCGTCAGAGCGAACGTACGTATCAAAGTGTTTTGTTCTGCCTTAGTAAAGTGTACACTTAAAAAAAGTTTTCATTTCCTAAAAAGGGGGGCTGTAAATTTGCTCTTAGATTTTTCCACTTCCAGGTGTTTTACATTAAAGAGTCGTTTCATGTGTTCTATTACCGTGGTTATTATTGGCACTGTGGGTTCCAGCCAACATTTTAATAAACACTTTTTGCTGACTAGCAATAAAACATGTAAGAGTTTGGATTTACCCGGGTAATTCTGTAGTTTACCATTTGAGTTATAAAGTCACAATGAAACATAATTTAAGTGGATTTTTTTTTTAAATGACACCATTCTTACAAAATATTGAAGGACCTTAATTGTAAAATTGTAGCATGGTAAAAATTTACTTGAACTCAATTATAGAAAAAAAGGATTCTTTTTTGAAAACTTTGTTAATGTGTTGATTAGTGTTAATTTGCCTAGGAAACAGCATGTCTTGCAAAACATCTTTATTTATTATTTATTTATTATTTGGATTTGTATGCCGCCCCTCTCCGAAGACTCGGGGCGGCTCACAACAAGTCGGGGTGGCTCACATCTGTAAAAAAAATACCCCACATCAGAACAGAACTTGGAACAGTGTGTTTCCTTAAAACTATTGTTTTCATTAAAAATACAGAAGTAAAATAAGGGGAAATGGCTCACTGAGCCAACTCATAGGGTAAGGAAGCTAAGGTCACAATGGTTATGCCACATAATTG
This sequence comes from Erythrolamprus reginae, assembly GCF_031021105.1. Classification (NCBI taxonomy): domain Eukaryota; kingdom Metazoa; phylum Chordata; class Lepidosauria; order Squamata; family Dipsadidae; genus Erythrolamprus; species Erythrolamprus reginae. The sequence goes on along the minus strand of NC_091952.1, from coordinate 149,462,432 downwards.
TAAGATTGGAAAATTAGACATACAGTGGTACCTCTACCTAAGAACACCTCTACTTAAGAACTTTTCTAGATAACAACCGGGTGTTCAAGATTTTTTTGCCTCTTCTCAAGAACCATTTTATACTTACAAACCCAAGCCTCCGAAACTGTAACCGGAAAAGCAAGAAGAAGCCTCTGTGGGGCCTCTCTAGGAATCTCCTGGGAGGAAACAGGGCCTCCACCCTCCCTGTGGTTTTCCTAATCGCACCCATTATTTGTTTTTACATTGATTTCTATGGGAAAAATGGCTGCTTCTTACAAACTTTTCTACTTAAGTACCTGGTCACAGAACGAATTAAGTTCGTATGTAGAAGTACCACTATACATCCAAATTTCTTTGAATCTGGGTATTGGAGAAAGCCTCATACATAACCAAAGAGACACAAAAACATGCTTTATGCTGAACCTGCTGATCCATTTAATTCTCTTCAAATTGTGGCAGAATTTGTTACTATCTGGGAATTAAATCTGCAATAGTATGGGCTGAATCATAAAGAGCAACCCTCCAATCTAGCATGTGCGAGCTTGTGTGGGGTGACATCTGGTAGTATTCTTTTACTGGTATCTTTTAGATATTCTTCTGAATGTCTTCTTTTAATTAATCCAATATTAATAAATCATTCACACATTTACAGCTCCTCTAGCCATTCCCTATAAATTATAGATTGTAGTAGAAAGGCTTTAGCACTTAAACTGCTGTAGTATGCAAGATCAGAAAATATAGAGAGAACTGGCTATATAGAATTTCCAAAAGTTGGACACGAATGAATGGATAATATCAACACCACCATTCTGTTGTTTTGAGATCTGGTTCTGGTAAGGAAAAAAATTGCAACTACTGTAGTAAAGTCTGTGGAGATTGTCAGTCAGGCAGGTCATGGTTGTCCCAAAGGTGCTTTTTCAGGAGGCAACAGAACCCAAGAAAGCCAAGTTGCCTCTTGAAAAAGCACCTTTCATAAAATCATACACCAAAATGACCTGTTAATGACTACTTCACCTTCAACCGCAACAATACACGAGCACCTAAGATTCAAACTAAGTGTAAACTGCTCTAAACTCGACTGCAGAAAATATGACTTCAGCAATAGAGTGATTAATGCCTGGAATACACTACTTGACTCTGTGGTTTCTTCCCCAAACCCCCAAAACTTTAACCTTAAGAATGTCTATGGTCATGTCTCCCTGTTTCTAAGGGGCGTGCATAAGCGCACCATTGTGCCTAGCATCCCTGTCCTACTATCCTATTTTATAATTACTTTTTACTTATGTTTATACAAACTACTATCTATACTTGTTCGACAAATAAACAAACAACTGGTTAGCAGTTTAATACTATATAGATAGATATAATTCTTTATTGGCCATATGTGATTGGACAGACAAGGAATTTGTCTTGGTGCATATGCTCTCAATGTACATAAAAGAAAATATAGATTTGTCAAGAATCATGTGGTACAACATTTAATGATTGTCATGGGGTAAAATAAGCAATGAAGAAACTATCAATATTAATAAAAATCTTCGGATACAAGCAACAAGTTACAGTCATACAGTCCTAAGGGGGAGGAAAAAGATGATGGGAAAAAACTAGTAGAAATAGAAATGCAGACCTAGTAAAAAGTTTGACAGTGTTAAGGAAATTATTTGTTTAGTAGACCGATGGCGTTTGGGAAAATTTATATAATATAAAGCAAAGTTTATCGGGAGAAAAAAATCAGTTTTAAAACTGCAAACAATGATTAAGCAAACAGAAAGCTGGAAATATCACAAGATGAATGAGGGTTTTCTCCCCACCTCCCCCATAAGAAAGTAAGCCGACCGCTTCAACAGTTTGGAAAAACAATAACAACACCGGAGCTGAGAGGCGGTGCCTTACAGAGAAAAGAGCATCGATTGGCTAGGGACGAGGCTCCGCCTCCTTTCCATCTAGGGGAGACTCCTATGAAAAGGAGGCAGGCTACAAATAGACCGGGAGAAGCCTCGGGTGCGAGTTCGCGCAGGCAAGATGGCTTTGTTGCGGGGGATTCTGGTGTGCAGCTTGCTCTTGCTCGGTTGTGTCTGCAACCAGGCGCTCGGGACTAGGATCGGGATCCCCGGGGGACTGTGGGATGCTTCCTTGGAGGAACCGGAAGTCCGCTCGGCCCTTCAATTTGCCATGAACGAATACAACAGAGGGAGCAATGATATGTATCATAGTCGCGTATCCGAAGTAGTCCGAGCCGAACAACAGGTGAGCGAAGAATAGGCGAAGGTGAAATTCTGGGGTAGCAACGCGGGGCGGATTAAGGGGCGAGTACAAGTGCACTAGAGTGCTTTCCGTCCCCTGTCCTATTGCTCTCCTATATCTCCTATATCTTTCTTCTATTCCTATATGTCTTCTATTCTTTCATTGATATGTTCTATTCCTATATCTTCTCTTCCATTCTTTCTTAGATATATTTTACTATGAGTATCTCCTCTATAACCTTCATCATGTGTGTATACCCACTAAAAACCTCATTGTGTATTGGACAAAATCAATCAATCAATCAATCAAATAAATAAATAAATAAATAAATAAATAAATAAATAAATAAATAAATTAAAAAAAAAAGGTTTTCTGTTAAATTAAGAGGCTATTAATGAAAGGAGCATCTTTTTTTTTAAAAGTGGGGTTATAATCTCCCCCACCCCCACCCGTTCATTCCGTAATTTAACATTTTAAACCGAGTTCAGAGTTCAGATGATCATCCTTCCCTTTGGTAGATATGGAAGCGTCTGGAAAGTTAATTGCAAGACATGACCGGGACAAACTCAGGTTTTGTGACAGTCATTGGGGAAGGTTAGCATTCTTCTGCCTATCTGGCAGGCAAGAGAAGGGAGAATGTGGGCTGTTGTTGATTGGAATGTCCTTGCTTTAACTGGGTCAAAGAGCGCCTCCTCCCTTCTCCTTTCCATCAGTTTTGTAACTCCCAGCTCAGAGATTAGATATGTTTGTGTGCAGTCCCTGGGTATCATCCAATTAATCCTTCTTTTGAAAATGTAAACTGGAAAGAAAAAAGAAACAATAATTACTTTTTACTTACGTTATACTGTATTTATACAAACTACTGTCCTATAAATGTTTGACATGTAAGCAAATAAAAATAAATAAATTTAAACTGGAAAGAAAAAACTTGCACAGGAGTAAGCAAGAGCTACAAATGCTCTTATCCTTTTAACTTTTTCTAGTATAATATATCCAATTCTCAGAACATTGTGTGTGTTTCATAGACTTCCTTAATCAAAACTAGCCCATTTTACTGCTTGACCTGCTGGTTTTGATACATCTTAGAGTCAGACAGCTTGCGTGATTGCCATGTCCAGTGTTAGCTGGTATCATCAAAAGGAAGAAGTAGGCAAGGAGATGTTTTTGGGTATATATGTATACCCCTCCGCCTACAAACAATGAAGTTAGATCCTAATTATTTTTCTTAATACTTCTGTCAACATTATCACCAAGATCACCAGCTTCAGTTCTTTATTTGCTCCCTGCTTCACCTTCCCATATAATTTTTCTATTAGTAACACGCTCTTCTCCCTTACTACATGAAATAAAAGAATTGCTGCTTCTAGCAGTGGTTGAGCCATGCAATCTAGAAAAAATATCTAATGCAGTGCCACCAGCTTTAAACCTGGTTGAAGCATCACCCAAACTGCTTTTGTTCATATCTCTCTAGTGTGGCAGGTCTTCTTATCAGATCGGCATCAAAGAAGCTTTTTGGAGAACTTCATCTATTTCAAACTCGCACTCTTTTGATTCCCAGATATTGTTTTGTATTTATCTCTTTGGGGAACAGCAGTTCACTATATTTAAAGGGTATTTAACTCTTGCACTGTTTGAGCAGTTGGATCACTAGAGATGAAACTATTTCTACCACTAAGCAGGATTGAGCAGTTTCAAGTGACAACTATTGGGGGTGGAGAATGATGGCGATGTGTTGGAGGAGAGAACTTCCCAATTCCTAAGCTTCCCGCAACTGCTGTCTTAAATTAAGACCCAACAATCAGCACAGATTAGGTGATGGGCATCTAGAAAAGTATAGTAATGCCACCATATTGTGGTGCTTCCTTTGGGTGAATTAGATTTTTGAGGTGTGGGTTTTATGACACCCCATCCCAAAGGAAACAATCACTCTTATCGGAAAGGAAAGTGTCCCTTGTCGACCAAACAATGTTGTTTGGCGGTCTCCAGGGGAAGAGCCTTCTCTGTGGCGGCCCCGGCTCTCTGGAATCAACTTCCTCTGGAGATTAGAACGCCCCCCACCCTCCTTGTCTTTTGCAAGTTACTTAAGACCCACCTATATCGCCAGGCATGGGGGAACTAAGACATCTCCCCCAGGCTTATTATATTTAATGTTTGATTATGTGCTGTATGGTTTTTTTTAATTGTTGAGGTTTTTATATATTTTATTATTAGATTTGTTCCATTGTTATACTGTTTACTCGAGTCTTCGGAGAGGGGAGGCATACAAATCTAACAAATTGAATTGAATTGAATACTTGGTGGCAAAGGCTGTACTCGCTGACATTCTTGTAGTAAGACTTGTCACTTAACATCCTTTGTAATCTTGGGCAGTCAGAATGCTAAATATTTTCAGACATGTATTGGGTAAGTGCCGTAATGTTACATAATCCAACTTTTTATATCATGCAGGTTGTTAGTGGAATGAAGTATTACTTCACTGTTAAGATTGGACGTACTGTTTGCCGTCAGGGAGCATCTGACCTCGAAAATTGTGCATTTCATACCACACCTAAACTGGCACAGGTACGTAGCAGAAAAAAGGAGGACAATGTTTTAAGGGCTAAATAAAAGTAGACAAGATTGATCCCTGTAGATATGAAGTGAGGTGATATGCGAGAAATAACATGTTAAACTGGAGGAAGGAAAACAAAGTATGGTAGCTTGCTTTCCCTTCCCCCTTTAGAAATTTGCAGAGAAGGCCAGACCACATAATATTGAGAACCAAAAGTGGTATCCCAGTATATTATTACCTTCTTTGTTAATTTCCCAATGAATAGAAGGCCCGATCCACATTAAAAAAATGTGGTCCTAGCAATACTTGACTACATCATTGAGGTGAGTGTTAAATCCATATCTATATGACTCCAGGTTTTGTTCCTCTATCAAGAGCCTTGCTGATAATCAACCTACTTTGCTCCACAATGAGAGATATCAAAAACAAAACTCTTGACAGTCTGCATATTGTTTTGCATAACTACTCAGTTCTCTGCTTGGACATGGATAATATCCCAAGATCTTTCTGTTACAAAACCTTTCCTGAAACGAGAGCTGCATATCTCCCAAAAATATTAGGATAAAATACATTGGTGACATTGGGAAGCTCCCAGCCAGTCAAGGAGGAAGGATCAAGCAAGGAGTTAGTCTTGAGTCATTGCGCAATCACACCCTCCCCCAAGTTCCATGGAACTTTATCTGTTTGTTCCCCAGGGAGTCCAGGGAAATTCTTGAACAAAAGAGCACCGAGATTGTAAAGTAGTCAACTTTCATGTGTGTATCTGGTTCTTTGCACTTGATATTAATCTCCCTAGGCTGCTCATCTTCCCTTGGAAACTAACAGATAAAAGTCTCGTGGAACTCTGTGAAATCTGTGAGATTGGGGGCCAAACCTGACACATTTCCAAAGTGTCTGAAGTGTTTGTTTTTAATATGAAGTCTGTTAAAAAAAATGTTTTCAGTAAGTGATTTACTTCCCAGGTAGATGTTTACTAGGAATATTTTATCTAGCCTGCAGAAATCCTGATTACCATTAGATGGGGTAAAGTGGGGAGGGCAACTTAGATATGCTAAGTTATGCTAACCGAGTCTACGGAGAGGGGCAGCATACAAATTTAATAAATAATAATAAATAATAATGCTAATCCTCAAGATCGGAAGATAGATTGTTTTCAATAGTTTACTAAGGGAAACAAAAGCTATACTATGTATTTACCCTAATCATGTAATTCATTAAAATATGTGGTACTTATGTTAGTCATTACTGACTTGCACCATAGATTTCAGTGGCATTTTAATGCCTACTTAACCAAAGTCATAAGGAAAATCTTTCCAACAGATGAACGTTTTTTGGAATCACACATTCATCTTTTATTAGCCGTCCATCCCATCTTAAAAAATCAATTATGAATGATTGTAAATATTGGGTGATTGCTCTGACAAACCAGACACTTTCAGCAACAGTCAGATAGAAGCAAAATACATGATTTCTGTATTCAGGGTTTCATCAGTACAACTGAACAAACAGTACAAAGAGTTCACTGTCTTTTTAGGGAGAAATTGCCATGCCAAAACTGCTTGAATTAGCTGCCTAGTTACTCAGAATGTTATAGCTAAATAAAGCACTTAAAAAAACCCTTTCCTTCCTTAAATAGTCACAAGATCTTATTCAACAATACAGTAGCTGCAACATTATTATTTCCTCTTTACTAAAGTAGGGCAGATGCAACTAAGGGAGGTTTTGAGAATGTGAGTAATTTAAATAGAATTTTTCTTTTCAGTTGACAGTGAAGCATCGTTGGGGTCATCAAACAAATCAACCCAGATTTCTCACTTGCAGCACAAATTAGAAGGCTAAAATTATCCCATTTCATACACAGTGTGCAAAGTTTTAGCTCTCTGGAGAAAGCTCTAATGCTAGGAAAAGTGGAAGGAAAAAGAAGAAAAGGATGACTACCAGCAAGATGGATAGACACAGTTACAGTAGCAGTAAATCACTAAAAGAGCGCCCAGGACAGGGACAAATCAGAGAAAATCTGTATCAGAGGTCTTCAGATTTGGCAACTTTTGTGGGTCCCTGATATACAGTGATACCTTGGCGTACAAACTTAATTTGTTCCAGGATGAGGTCCGTAAGGCGAAAGGTTCATAAGACGAAACAATGTTTCCCATAGGAATCAATGGAAAAGCGATTAATGCATGCAAGCCCAAAATTCACCCCTTTTGCCAGCTGAAGCGCCCGTTTTCGGGCTGGTGGGATTCCCCTGAGGCTCCCCTCCATGAAAAACCACCCCTCTGGACTTCTGTTGCCAGCCAAAGCGCCTGTTTTCGCGCTGCTGGAATTTCCCTGCAGCATCGCAAAATCCGGAGGTGGGGTTTACCATGGAGGGGAGCCTGAGGGGAATCCCACCAGCCCGAAAACGGGCGCTTCGGCTGGCAACGGAAGTCCGAGGGCGGGGCATCGCAGCGGCAGCGGCGGGTTCGTAAGGTGAAAATGGTTTGGAAGAAGAGGCAAAAAAATCTTAAACCCCGGGTTCGTATCTTGAAAAGTTCGTATGACGGGTTTGTAAGATGAGGTATCACTGTATATGGTCGCCAAGAGTCATCCATGATTTAATGGTGCATAATCAATAAATCTCTTCCAAAGTAGGAGAGGGGAAGCTCATCCTTTTTGTTTTAAAACACACTATTTGCTACTGTTTTTTTCAGTCTGGGAAATAACCCAAATGTCTAAGTCCTGAATAAATTGTACCGTATTTTTCGGAGTATAAGACGCACCGGAATATAAGACAAACCTTAGTTTTGGGGGAGGAAAATAGGGAAAAGCATCAGCTTATCAGGTATTCATCTGGCTAGCGTCGTTGGTCTGGTCAGCTTCAGCACATTATGGTTAAGGGCTTAAAAAAAATTATTCTGAGAAAGTAATAGTGAAAGAGCTTGCAATCCAGTAATAGCTGGGAACATCATTAGGACCTGGAAAGAAACAATCTGAGCAAGTAGAGCAATGGGAAAAAAACCCTGCAAAGACTTAGGGCTTGGAAAACCTTCTTTGTAGAGAGTAACAGTGAAAGAGCTTGTAAGCTGGTAAGAGCTGGGAACATTGTTAGCACCTGGTTAGGGCTGGAAAGAAACATGTATTTATTTATTTATTCTATTTTTATTTATTTACATTTGGAACAAATAGAGAATGAGAGAAAAAACATCAAAGACAGGCTTTAGAATACATTATTGGCAGAGTGTAACAGTGAAAGAACTTGCAAGCCAGTAAGAGCTGAGAACATTGTTGGCACCTGGTTAGGATTGGAAACAAACTTACTCAGAGTAAGTTAGAGTAAGGAAACAAACCCTGCAAAAACCTAGGGTTTGGAAAACATTCTCCACAGAGAGTAACAATGAAAGAGCTTGGGTACATTAATAGTACCTGGTTAGGGCGGGAAAGAAATATCTGGAGCAAGTAAAGCAATGAAAAAAGACAAGGTTTGGAATATATTCTTGGCAGAGAGTAGCAATGAAAGAGCTTGCAAGCCAGTAAAATCTGGGAACATTGTTAGCACTTGGTTAGGGCTGGAAAGAAACTTACTCAGAGCAAGTTAGAGTAATGAAACAAACCCTGCAAAAACTTAGGGCTTGGAAAACATTCTTTACAGAGAGAGACAATGAAAGAGCCTGCAAGGTAAGAGCTGGGAAGATCGTTAGCAGCTAGTTCGGGCTGTGGGGGAAAAAGCTACATTCAGAGTATCAGCCTCTTTTAGGGAGAAAAAAGGTGTGTCTTATACACCGAAAAATACGGTAATAATAGCATAGTGAGATAATCCATAAAATTTAAGACCCTAACTTCATGGCAACCCATAGAAGATATACAGTAGTAAATGGAGATATTACTGAAGTGTTGGAGGCAGGGAAATTGCTGTCTAAATAGTTGGTGCAAGCCTGTAAATTTTTGATATGTCCATAAAGTCCAACATATGCATATGGTCAAGAAGAGCAAATGCATATTTAATAGGCTGCAATCAGGGCAAAGTCATATTGTGAGAATCCTGAAAGTTTAATATGAAAATGTAGAAAACAGAGGAAAAGCCTTCCCTATATAGGTTTATGTTCCAGTTCTCAAATTGATTGAAATCAGGTTGAATTTGAGTAGTCATACATGCAGGTGCACTGTTAGGTCTGATGTACTTTTACATACTTTATTATATTGTTCTAATATTGCCAATTAATTACAATGGCCAGTTATGAAATGTGTTTTGAAATAATTTGTTTTTTTCTTTCTCCTGTTTGCAGACAACCACTTGTACTTTTGAGGTTTACAGGATTCCTTGGAGAAACTTCATTTCTCTGGAAAAAAATACCTGCGCCTAAAAGAAAATCTGGTTTCCTACAAGTCGGCTTTTTATTATTCTGATCCTATGTCTCTAGTTAAAATGAGTAACAATCTAGACATATTTTCAAGTGAGAATTGTGCGGCTAATTCAGCTTGGCTTCTGATTTCGTAAAGCAAGTAATTTCCTGTAATTTTCCTTTTAGAATACTTTATATTAAACATCTCCTCTTATTTTGCAAGCATGGATTATGTCATAGCAGAGAAAAATCACATTAAAGGTTTTCTTTTAAAATGATTTTAAAGATGTTATTCTCTTAATACTCATTAGAAAGACTTAGCCATTGGTGACACGTGGTCTCTAAATCTGTGCTGCTCATGTATTTCACAGAATAGAGCACTCTTTGAGGTTCTTCCCCCTAAGTGCTGTCCACCTATATTTGAATTTGCAAAGGATTACTGTCATGGCATTTGCTTTCTCATTGCCACTCCTTCTCCTCCTATTGCCTTTCCTCCCAGGTGCTGCCTAATGCATCACCTGATTTCCCTCTGTTGTGCTCAGGTTTGGGAACAAGTGGGAAGCTCTATTTTTAACCCCAGTGTAGTTAATAATAAACCAGTTTCAGCCATGGACTTCAAGAAGACTTGACTGGGATTTTCCTTTTGTTTTATCTCCTCCCTCAGGGTAGGGCGGGAAATTGAACCCAGATCTCCCGCAGATGTCAGCGTTCGAAATAAGATCCGATAAATTAATCAGAGTCCAAACCTTCCAAGTTCCAATTTATTGACAGAGCCATGTTGGTTACGAATTGTAGTCAATCCAATGCTAACTTTTCCTACAGTTCTCCACCTAGGTTAAGGTTCATCCCTGGTCCTCACACCCACTAGTTCATGACATGGACCACTCCAGTTCTCTCAACATTCACGATCCTCCCCTGAACTTCTCACTGGTGCTGAACAAAGGATGACCTTGAATCACCGGAAATAATTTCTTATGTCTAGTATCTTTCACTCTTATGCAACCACCCCTGTCCAATTCTCATAGTACTTTTCTACTTGTGGCAGGCCAGAATCTCTAACTCAAAAATTGATGGCTTTGTCCTGACACTTGTCCTAGTTTAGTGGACCACACTGAACTCTCAAAATGAATAGCCTTGTCTTTAATCTGCCTGGTTTTTTAGTTTGTTAAATTTATTATTCCAGCCACAGAGTCTTTTGGCAATTTACCATCCAAACAACAAATCCGGAATTGCTGAAGTAATTAAGTCTAGTTATATACATATAGTTAATAATATGGTTTCTAAATGTATTTATACTCACTTAGTGTGAAACTTTGGCCTGTTTTGATGAACACAGAAGGGATATCCTGGCAGGAATGGTAGACGCACACAAAGCTCTTCCTCAACAGTTCTCAGTCTTTCTCTGTTTTTAGTTTTTATCGCAGTCAAGCTTGAGAAACTCAGCTCACATAGATATGTGGTTGTGGTGGCAACATTTACCTCCAGTCCTGACCAGGATTAGAAATCGGGACCATGGGGAGTAGTTGCAGCTTCAACTACTTGCCGCAGCCATAGAATGGCAAATGTGCGGTAGCCCGAGAGGGGACCTCCTGGGTGTGGATGAGAGGTTGCCTGCTATTGGTTCATCGCTAGTGGTCGGGATGAATTCTAGAAGGTGATTAGTCAGTGAGCGTTCCCTGTGCCTCCACTCTTCCTGTCGCTGATAGCTGGAGGGATTGTGAGGGGAATGTTTATTCTCGGATGGAGGTGCTGGAGGCGGGCCAGATCGGACCATAGTTTGGGGACCCATGTTTAATTTCTTTACGGCACACCTGACCATGTCTCACAGCACACTGGTTGAAAAACACTGGCCTAATCCCATCAGGCCTAAACTTACACTCCCTCTCCATAACAAAGCCCCCTGCAATCCCCCCAAAATAGGAGCCCCTATACTTCACTCCAGGGGCAGCTCTAAGAAGGGCATCTCAATAGAACTGATGCTGACAAGGACCTGCCTCGCATCTCCAAAACTGGCCAGCCAATCAGATTGCTAGGATTTCCTATTTTGTAGCCCTCCATTTCTATTAAAAATATTTGCTTTGCTGTTGTGGGGAGTTCCTCTTTATTTGTTGCAATGAAGCTTGGTTCTTCTCAATGGTGTACTCCTCCTCCTTCAGATGGAAACTACAATTAATGTACTGCTAAAACTCTTGTTGTGACCTTCAACTAGGCAAAAATGGATCATAGGGCAACAGTTTTTGAACCAAGATATCTCAAATGCGTTGACTTACAGAATGTGTCCAAAATCTGGAACCCATGACTCCTGAGGGAATAACATTTGGGAAAGTTGTGGCTGCTTCAATGCTGCTGTGCTACTAGGCTTCTGTTCTGCTCATGTGATCTTCATCTTCAACGTTCTGTGACTGTTTTCCAGCCAATCTCACAATCCCTTGTAACCTCACCCTGCAGTCGCCACTCATTTGCCTGCTGGGAAGGGAAGGGAAGAGGAAAGAAGGAATAGGAAGGAAGATAAGGAGAAAAGAAAAGAAGGAATGTAATGTGTCTTTCATGGCCCACATTGACCCATGTAACACTTCTTAGGCATCTCCACTCACCCTTCCCAACTCATGCCATCACCACCTTTGCATGCCTTCCCTGATCCATGTGCACCTCTTGTGCACCCCATGGATGTTTCCTGACCCATGCTGTACCCACACAATATCTCAGACCTGCATAGCACCTCTTTCACACTCCCAAACACTCCTAGGTACTCTTACCAAAAATTTTACTTCCACTGTGGGCATGGCTTATGCATTTTGTTTCAACATCTTTCAGTGCAAATTGGGGGGAGCTCCAAATTTTGCTACCGGAACTGCGTTCCTGACTGTTCCCGTAGGAGCCCATCACTGCTCTCAAGCACCCCTGCAACCCCCACGCGCCTTTCGTGAGCTGTACTGCCCACTAGTGCACCCTCTGACCCACATGTTATCTCACTCCACAGGACCACCATACACCTTCCTTGACCTAGCCCCTCCACATGTCCTACCCAACTCATGCAACATCTCCCCATGTATCCTTGAACTATCTTCTGCATGCTTTCCCAACTTGCACAGCATGTCTTATACATACTCTTCCTGACTCACCCCCCCACCTGCATGCTCTTCACAACCTGCAGGGCATCTTTTGGGTACACCTGTGCACTTCCTGGCCCATGCAGTACCTTTTGTGCACCCCATGAATAATTCCTGACCTGCACTAGGGAGGGAAGGAGAGAGAGCTGATACTCTCTTACTAGCTTCCTACAAGGAAAGAAATTGCAAGTTGCTCCCACTGCTTTTTTTGGTCCACCCAGGCTCATTTGTTAAAGAAATATCTCTGAAATGATGACCCAATGGGTTAGTAGCATTTAATAACAATCTACAGAATAGAACACTCAAAATAGAGCATTCAAAGTGAAAAAGATACAGTCATGCTATCAGCAGTTTGTGAGTTTTGCAAGAGGCAAGAATGACCTTTGAAATGATGAGTTAACTTGGGATCCACGTCCATTACTACAAGTTGAACATAAAATACTTCAGTCCATCCATCCCATCGTATTTCTTAAGCTTGGAGGTTAACATTTCATATACAACTGTTTTAAAGTTATTTTCTTCCACGATAATGCAAATAATTTACATTGAATCTTTTGGTGATTTTAATCTTCAGTTGCTGTGGAATGCATGGTATGTGTTTGTCATATCTGCGGTTTCATTTTTAAATGAAAGAAAACTCATTTGGAAAATACTGTCCTTTTCATCTTGGCTCCCATAGTCTCAGCTGAAATAAAAAATCAAATCAATTCATTATACCCATAAGGTTAGATACACTAAACTATATAATAGTAGAACTGTTACATATCTATGCAACAGAAAAATAGTGACTATATTAGGATCTAAAAATAATTAAAAACCCATATAAAAAAATAAAACTTAAGTCTTGTAATGTCTATAGTGTTTTATTTTTAGCAAAATATGACCAATTTTTATGGGGAATGATACACACTACATGGTGTAAAAATCAGTGTACAGCGTTGAAAAAACTACAAAAGTCTTGAGAAACTCTTTTGCATCATTTGAAAACTCCAATAAGCTGCAACCAGGAGCCTGAGATTTCTATCCTACCATAGTCAAGAAAGCCGGCTAAGGTATTTCAGCCAGTTCCACTTTCTCAGCCCAACCTATTTCACGTGATTATTGGGAAAATAGGAGAAGGGAGGTATCTTAAGTATGATCCCTACCTTGAATTGTTTATAAAGGAACACGTGTGTGATAAACCAAAAATTAAATTTTATACAGTAAAAACAAAAGCTAATTAACGAACCTCCTCCACTAAAACATTTTTCTTGAATAAGTACTGATTGTTTTTATTTAAAAAAGCCTTTTTGGGGACCATAGAGCACAAATCACAAATCAAAAGTAGAATAAGTTTTCACATTCTGAACTTGCCCTGAATGTTCTTATTCTATTCTTTGCACAATGTTGGAGTTTAACCTATAAAACAATTATTAATCAATTACAAATACAGCATAACTTTAAAAATGCTCTGTAATTGGGTCAAAGAGAGCCTCCCTTTTCCTTTCCATCTGTTTTGCAATTCCCAGTTCAGAGATTAGATATGTTTGTTTGCGGTCCCTGGGTATCATCCAATTTGTAGTGCTTTTGAAAATTGTCTACAGTTGACCTCTCTCCGTTTCTAAGAAGAGTGTGCCTAAGTGCCTAATGTCCCTGTCCTACTCTCCTATTGTCCTTTTTTAATCATTGCTTTTTACTATCCTATACATGTTTGACAAACAAGCAAACAAACAAATAAAAATTTAAACTGGAAAGAAAAAACTTGCACAGGAGTATTGTATATCCAATTCCCAGAACATTGTGTGTTTTTCATACACTTCCTTAATCAAAACTAGCCTATTCTGTTGCTTGGCCTGCTGATTTTGATACATCTTAGAGTCAGACAGCTTGCGTGATTGTCATGTCCAGTGTTAGCTGGTATCATCAAAAGGAAGAAGGAGGCAAGGAGAGATTTTTGTGTATATATGTATACCCCTCCCCCTACAAACAATGAAGTTAGATCCTAAATATTTTTCTTAATTCTGTCAACATTATCACCCAAGCGCCCAGCTTCAGTTCTTTATTTGCTCCCTGCTCTACCTTCCTATATAATTTTGCTATCACTAACATGCTCTTCTCCCTTACTATGACATAAAATGAAAGAATTGCTGCTTCCAGCAGTGATTGGGCCATGCAATCTATTATTATTATTATTATTATTATTATTATTATTATTATTATTATTATTATTATTATTTATTAGATTTGTATGCCAGCCCTCTCCACAGACAATCTAGCAAATCTAGCAGTGCCACCAGCTTTATACCTGGTTGAAGCAGCATCCAAACTGCTTTCGTTCACATCTGCCTAGTGTGGCACTTCTTCTTATCAGATGCACTCCAGCATCAAATAAGCTTTTTGGAGAACTTCCTCTGTTTGAAACTCACTCTCTTTTGATTCTGATACATTATTTTGCATTCATCTCTTTGGGGAACAGCAGTGTACTATATTTAAAGGGCATTTTATTGTTTGAGCAGTTGGATCAGTAGAGATGAAACTGTCATCAATTATATCCAGTTAGAGTTGTTTCTACCACTAAGCAGGATTGGGACGTTTTGAGTGACAACTATTGGGGGTGGAGAATGATGATGGTGTGTTGGAGGAGAGAGCTGCCCAATTCCTAAGCTTCCTGCAACTGCTGGATGAGCATCTAGAAAAGTATAGCAATGCCACCATATTGTGGTGCTTCCTTTGGGTGAATTAGATTCTCCAGGTGTGGGTCCTAAGACACCCCTTCTCAAAGGAAATGATCACTTATCAGAAAGGAAAGTGTCCCTTGTCTCATACTTGGTGGCCATAGCTGTACTTGCTGATATTCTTGTAGTAAGGCCTATCACTTAATATCCTTTGTAATCTTGGGCAGTCAGAATGCTAAATATTTTCAGACATGTATTGCGTAAGTGCCGTAATGTTGCATATTCCAACTTTTTATATCATGCAGATTGTCAGTGGAATTAAGTATTACTTCACTGTTAAGATTGGATGTACTGTTTGCTGTCAGGGAGCATCTGACCTTGAAAATTGTGCATTTCATACCGCACCTAAACTGGCACAGGTACGTGGCAGAAAAAAGGAGGACAATGTTTTAAGGGCTAAATAAAAGTAGACAAGATTGATCCCTGTAGATATGAAGTGGGGTGATATATGAGAAATAACATGTTAAACTGGAGGAAGGAAAACAAAGCTTGTTTTCCCTTTCCCTTTTAGAAGTTTGCAAAGAAGGCCAGAGCACATAATATTGAGAACTAAAAGTGGTATCCCAGTATATTATTACATTCTTTGTTAATTTTCCAATGAACAGAAGGCCTATTCTTCGGAGAGGGGTGGCATACAAGTCTAATTAATAATAATAATAATGATAATAATAATAATAATAATAATAATAATAATATTTATTATTAGAAAGATGTGAGCATAGCGATACTTGACTGTATCATTGAGGTGAGAGTTAAATCCATTTCTGTATGACTCCAGGTTTTGTTCCTCTATCAAGAGCCTTGCTGATAATCAACCTACTTTGCTCCACAATGAGAGATATCAAAAACAAAGCTCTTGACAGTCTGCATATTGTTTTGCATAACTACTCAGTTCTCTGCTTGGACATGGATAATATCCCCAGACCTTTCTGTTACAAAAGCTTTCCTGAAACAAGAGCTGCATAACTCCCAAAAATATTAGGCTAAAATACATTGGTGACATTGGGAAGGAGTCAAGCAGGAAGGATCAAACAAGGAGTTAGCGTTGAGTCATTGTACAATCACACCCTTCCCCAAGTTCCATGGAACTTGTTTGTTCTCCAGGGAGGCTGAACAGTCCAGAGAAATTCTTGTACAAAAGAGCACAAGATTGTAAAGTAATCAGCTTTCATGTGTGGATCTGGTTCTTTGCACTTGATATTAATCTCCCTAGGCTGCTCATCTTCCCTTGGAAACTAACAGATAAAAGTCTCATGGAACTTGGAGAGGGATCAGTCCGAAGCCTCTTGCTGGACTCAAGGTTAACTCCCTGTTTGATTCCTCCTCCTCCCCTGGCTGGGAGTTTCCCAACAGATGAGTTTGTTTTAGTTTTAGTAAATCTGTGAGATTGGGGGGCCAACCAGACACATTTCCAAAGTATTGCAGTGTTTGTTTTTACAATGAAGTCTGTTAAAGAAAAAATGCTTTCAGTAAGTGATTTACTTCCCAGGTAGGAATATTTTATCTGCCCTGCAGAAATCCTGATGACCATTAGATGGGTGCAAAGGGAGAGTGACTCAGATACGTTAATCCTCAAGAGCAGAAGATGGATTGTTTTAATAATTTACTCAGGGAAACAAAAGTTATACTAGGTGTTTACCCTAATCATTATGTAATTCATTAAATATATGGTGCTTATGTTAGTCATTACTGACTTGCACCATGAATTTCAGTGACATTTTAATGCCCACTTAACCAGAGTCACAAGGAAAATCTTTGCAACAGACCAACGTTTTTTCAGATCACAGGTTCATCTTATATCCTGTCCATCCCATGTTTAAAACCAATTATGGAAGATTGTAAATTTTGGGTGATTGCTCTGACAAACATGGCTCTTCCAAGAACAGTCAGATTCAGCAAAAGGCAGCTGTACTCAGGGTTTCAGTTCAGTGTACAAAGAGTTCAGTGTTTTTGTTTGGGAGAAACGTTGCCATACCAAAACTGCTTGAATTAGCTGCCTAGCTACTCAGAAAGTTATAGCTAAATAAAGCACTTAAAACAAAAACCCCTTTCCTTATTATTTCCTCTTTACTAAAGTAAGGCAGATGCAACTAGGGGAGGTTTTGAAGATGTGAGTAATTTCAGTTGACAATGAGGATATTGAAGTGGTAGATAGCTTCTACCTTTTAGAATCAGCCATCAACAGTAAAGGAAGAGGTGGTCAAGAAATACACTGCAGATTAGTACTTGGTAGAGCAGCCATGAATGCCCTATAAAGAAATCAGATGCCGTGGTATGACTATACAGATAGTCCTTGTTGGCAATTGCTTATTCATTGATGGTTGAAAGTTATGATGGTGCTGAAAAAATAACTTTATGAGTAATGCCCAGATATACAACCTTTGCAGCATCCATCAGTAATGTGATTGCTGTTACAGTCAATACATTTTTGTTTTTTTCCCTTTTCTTCCCCTGCAGAGTGGAGAAATAGGATATTGCAAGAGTGTAAGATGGCACGCAATAAGGAATATGCATTGGTAGGAATGTGGTGGTGCTGGCAGCCATGAAGAGCTACAAGTGTGCTATGCAATCAAACCAATGCATCCCCCCCCCCATTGTGTGTCTGCTTAGTGTCTTGTAATCCCTGCCCAATGTGCCTAGAAAGTGCCCATTCTTTCTGCAAGGGGAAATAAAAATCTTGGGGGGGGGGGGGCAATTTCCTGTGCGTGGCAGAGTAGAGGAAGGAATTACAAAAAAATTACCAGGTACACAATGGGCAATGCATCAGGCAGGTAGCATGTACATAGTGCCACTACATTCCTTTTGATGTATATTCTCCATTATGTGCCTTCTTATTCTCTTATAATCCTTTCCTCTCCAATGAATGTAAATTTAAAAACAAATTTCCTTCTTTGTTAATTATCTCAGTCCAAGAGTGAGCATTCCAAAGGGCAAGGCAGTGAGTGGGTACAGTCATGATCAACCACTCACTCAGTGATAAAGCTACTGGTCCCAATTCTGGTTGCTATACTTTTACGTGTAGAAATCAGACTGTTACTAGCAATGGCATTTTCCCTGGCACTTTATGGAAGGAAAAGATGGACTTGGAGCTGGATAGGAAAAGTATTGGCAGTTTTGACCCTTAGAGAAGACTCCTAAATATACCATGGACCAGTCAAGAAGCAAAATAATAAACAAATTATTATTATTATTATTATTATTATTATTATTATTATTATTATTAATGCATCATCAAACAATTCGACTCAGTTTTCTCACTTGCGGCACAAATGAGCAGGCTAAAATTATCCCATTTTAGACACAGTGTGCAAAGTTTTGGTGCTCTGGAGAAAGCTCTAATGCTAGGAAAGGTAGAAGGAAAAAGAAGAAAAGGATGACTACCAGCAAGATGGATAGACACAGTTACAGTAGCAGTAAAAGAGCATCACTAAAAGAGCACCCAGGACATGGACAAATCAGAGAAAATCTGTATCGGAGGTATTCAGACTTGGCAACTTTAAGACTTGTGGACTTCAATTCCCAGAATTCTCCAGCCAGCAGAGCTACTGGAGCATAGTGGCTGGAGAATTCTGGGAATTGAAGTCTACAAGTCTTAAAGTTGCCATGTTTGTGAATCCCAGATCTATATGGTCGCCATGAGTCACCCATGACTTAATGGTGCAAAATCCTGACCTGAACTAGGGATGGGGGGAGAGGGAGAGAGAGAGAGTTCTGATATTCTCTAACCAGCTTCCTACAAAGAAAGAAAGTGGAAGTTGCTCCCACTTGACTCTGAAATGAGTCATGCGTTAGTAGTATTTAATAACAACCTACAGAATAGAACACAAAAAACAGAGCATTCAAAGTGAAAAAGATACAGTCATGCTATCAGCAATGTGTGAATTTTGAAGGTGCAAGAACGACCTTTGAAATGATGAGTTACCTTGGGATCCATGTCCATTACTACAAGTTGAACATAAAATACTTCTGTCCATCCCTCCCATCATATTTCTTAAGCTTGGAGTTAACATTTCATATGCAACTATTTTAAGGCAATTTTCTTTCAGAATAATAATTTACATTGAATCTTTTGGTGATTTTAATCTTCAGTTGCTGTGAAAATTGACAGCAGAAAAAGACCTCATGGTCTTCTGTTTATCCCAGGCATGTTTAAATTCAGTTTATCCCAGGCATGTTTAAATTCAGTTACTGTGGATTTACCAACCACATCTGCTGGAAGTTTGTTCCAATCATCTACTACTCTTTCAGTAAAATAATATTTTCTCACGTTGCTCCTTTCCCCCAACTAACCTCAGATTGTGCCCCCTTTTTCTTGTGTTCACTTTCCTATTAAAAACACTTCCCTCCTAAACCTTATTTAACCCTTTAACATATTTAAATGTTATATATTTCTATAATATATATATATACTGCACGAATCAAAAAGAGGGCGGGGAAAATATTTACTGACCCCTCACATCCTGGACACAAATTGTTTCAACTCCTACCCTCAAAACGTCGCTACAGAGCACTGCACACCAAGACAACTAGACACAAGAACAGTTTTTTCCCGAATGCCATCACTCTAGTGAACAAATAATTCCCTCAACACTGTCAGACTTTCTACTAAATCTGCACTTCTTTTTCTAATAGTTTTTCTCATCATTCCTTTCACCCATTTCCTCCCATGTTGACTGTATGACTGTAACTTGCTGCTTATATCCTAAGATTTTTATTAATATTGTTTCTTCATTGCTTATTTGACCCCTATGACAATCATTAAGTGTTGTACCACATGATTCTTCACAAATGTATATTTTATTTTATGTACGCTGAGAGCATATGCACCAAGACAAATTCCTTGTGTGTCCAATCACACTTGGCCAATAAAAAAATCTATTCTATTCTAATGTCTAAAACGTTTCATTTTAAGCAGAATGTGACCAATTTTGTTATAGGAAGTGATACACACTACATTGTGTAAAAATCAGTGTACAGCTTTGAAAAGCCTTTTGGGGGTAGTACAGTAGATACCAAATCACAAATCAATAGTAGAACAAGTTTTCACATTCTGAATTTGCCCTGCATATTCTCATTCTATTCGTTGCACAGTGTTGCAATTCAGCTTAACCTATAAAACAATTATCAATCCTATAGAAATGCATTAAGTGACCACTTGATGGCGCCAAATAACCTTTCCTTTAATACAAAAGCATCATTGCCTTTTTATTATTGCATGGTTTCAGAGAGAGGAGTGCTGAGGAATCAAACCGCAACTAGTCTTAGTCAGGTCATCCCAGTTGTGATATCCCTAAGTAAAATGAACTCCTCAGTGAACCATACCAAGTCTTAATTCCTCTTTGTCCATAAAATATGTATGTATGTTTTGATTGGATTGCTGAGGTGTGGGTTTTAACTGGGGTTATTGTTTTAATTTGTACTTGACTTCTTTTTATTGTTAACTGTACTTTTTCATATTATTGTAAGTCGCCTTGAGTCCTTCGGGATTGGGTGGCATAGAAGTCGAGTAAACAAACAAACAAACAAACAATAAATAAATAAATAAATAATAAATAATAAATAATAAATAAATAATAAACAAACAAACAATAAAATAGTAGGATATTTTTTTGACTTAGTGTGTATCAACAAATAATAATCACAATAAATTATGGGTCAGTGCAGTGTGGGAACCCATATTTGAACAATCATTGCTCAATACCTAAATGGTTATTTGGTGTAACTTTTCTAATATGCCCCTTTTCCCCTGGATAGAACTTGTTAAGTAGCTGAGATTCCAGCTGGAACATTGATGGGAAGATTTGAAGTGAATGTCTCCATATGCAAGTTTAAAATAATTTAAATAATGTAAGAGTGTTGATAGCAAAGAAGCTGTACATGTGTCCTATAACTTCATAGAGAGTTTTTTAAGGTAGCAAAATGTGATTTTCTCCAGTTCTGCCAAGAGACTAATAGGATAGATTACCCAGAACTCAACTGTTTAATAGGTCAAAAATTCTGATGAACAGAGCAAACTTACAACATAGTTTCTACTTTATATAAATGTTATAATGAATACTATCAAAACTGTCAAATCCTTTTTGGTAAGTAACTTAACAGACGTTATTGAACCATTATGGAATAAGATGTTTCAAACAGCATGTAAAGCACTTATGATTCTTAATGTTCATAAGCTTATATTAGGAGAAGACAAGTTCGAGGTCTCACGAAAGCTCTCTCAGCATCCAGAAATTACACCATTGAAATTTGACAGAAAAGTAGCCTAATTTAAATAGCACTATTTCAAACTATTTATTATATTTGAAACTTTAATAACTTCCCAAAAAAGGACTAAATCATTTTTGTTTTAGCCTTGCCTTCTTCCATAAGGTTGGGAAACTGAGTTGCAGATCAGATTCCACAAAGAGTGTCCAGGCCTAGCTAACATTATCTAATGAGTTTGAAGACAATATTAATGCCTCTTAACAAGGGAGAGTAAGTTGAAAGGCTAGATTATTGGCTAAATTGCAAATATATTTGCTTTGGTCAGAATGCCTGAGTCCTCTACAAGTGAAACTTGAAAAATTAGAATATCGTGCAAATGTTCATTTATTTCAGTAATGTAATTTAAAAGGTGAAACTTAATATAAGAGAGATACTCATAACATGCAAGGCAAGATAGCCCAAGCCGTGATTTGTCATAATTGTGAGGATAATGGGGTACAGCTCATGAAAATCCCAAATCCCCCATCTCAGAAAATTACAATATCACATGCGATCAATAAAAAAAATATTGTACATGGAACAGTAATTGGACCTCTGAAAAGTATAAGCATGCATATGTACTCAGTATTTTGGGGCCCTTTTGCAGCAATTACTGCCTCAATGTGCCATGGCATAGATGCTATCAGCCTGTGGCATTGCTGAGGTGTTATGGAAGACCAGGATGCTTCAATAGCGGCCTTCAGCTCTTCTGTATTGTTCGGTCTCATGTCTCTTATCTTTCTCTTGGCAATGTCCCATAGATTCTCTATGGGGTTCAGGTCAGGTGAATTTGCTGCCAAGTCAAGGACAATAATCCCATGGTCATTGAAGCAGGTTTTGGTGCTTTTGGCAGTGTGGGCAGGTGCTAAGTCCTGCTGCAAAATTCAAGTCACCATCCCCATAAAGCTCATATGCGGATGGAAGCATGGAGTGCTCCAAAATCTCCTGGTAGAGGGCTGCGTTGACCCTGGACTTAATGAAGCATAGTGGACCAACACCAGCAGATGACATGGCTCACCAAATCAACATAGACTGTGAAAAATTTACACTGGCCCTCAAAGCAACTTGCAGTGTGTTCCTCTTCATTCTTCTTCCAGATTCTGGGTCCTTGGTTTCCAAATGAGATGCAAAAGTTTTCACAGTCCCCAAATCAACACAAACTGCAAGATGATGATGATGATGATGATGATTATTATTATTATTTATTAGATTTGTATGCTGCCCCTCTCCGAAAACTCGGGGCGGCTTACAACAGCAATAAAAACAATATAACAGTGGAACAAATCTAATATTAAAACCCTATCATTACTTAAAAACCAAACAGCAACATTCATGCCAAACATAAAACAAAGTATGTCAATTTCAGCCTGACTTCCAGCCAAGCCCTTGACAATTTCACAATAGGTATTGGGTAAATGCTATCTGAGTGGTTTTACACAGTCAGCATATTACCTCCAATGACCTGGATTCTCATTTAACTTACCTACGAAGAATAGAAGGCTGTCAACCTTGAGTGGGTCAGGACTAAACTTCAGGCTGTGGGTAGAGTCAGTTTGCAATACTGCATTTTAACCACTGAGCCACCATGCCTTCACAGTCCTATAATTTATTCTGCATGTTGCACTACGGAAAGATGGAAAATGTGCCTTGACCTTCTAGGAATTTGAAGGTTGCTTTCTCATGGGCTGTAGTTTCTAGTCCCTTGGACATCCCTTGGATTGAAGCTCTGAAGCTATTCCAATTCCCAAAGTGAAGGATCTAATATTTGACGTGAAGTCTGATCACTACAAAATGAAGTAAAATTAATAAGTCATACGATTTGAAAACTCTACACGTAGAACTAACTTTTTGCAGTCATATCTCCCTGCCAATTCATAGATAGTTTGCAATCAACTACTATTCCAATATTTTTCACAACTATGATTCCAAGCTAGGTACCCATTAGTATCTAGCTAGGTATTTGATTTTTTCCTTCCTAATGGAAAGACACTGCATTCCTCTTATATTAAATTTAATTTTGCTATCAGCCAATTTTTCTAATGTATCATTTTGGATTTTATTTCTGCTTTGACTACCACAGTCAATTTTACATCCTTGTTACTTTGATAATAATTATCTCAATTTCTTCATCTAAGCCATTAATTAAAAATGTTGATGAATATATGTTTCAGATTAAACTTTATTTATCTTGATACCTCATTCCATTTGATGGGAATTCAAATACTTTGTGAATATGTACCAATCTTAATATCATGCAATCCACCCCGTACGTACTTAATTTACTTGCTAATCAGAATGTCATCGGGTAACTTGCTAAATGTTCAACTGAAATTAATACGTTCTTACAATCTATTAAAGCATATGAAATAAGTGAAACAATTAAAGAAAGAAAACCCAAATTCACGGATACAGATTAGGTGGTACCTGTTTCAATAGTAGTAATTATGAGAGGGATCTAGGACTCCTAGTAGACAACTACTTAAATATGAGCCAGCAATGTGCTGCAGCTGCCAAAAAAGCCAGCACAGTCCTAAACTGCAGGAATAGAAGGATAGAATCAAGATCACAAGAAGTATTAATACCACTTTATAATGCCTTGGCAAGGGCACCCCTGGAAAACTGCATCCAGTTTTGGTCACCATATTATTAAAAAGATGCTGAGATTCTGAAAGCCATGCAGAAAAGAGCAACAAAGACGATTAGAGTGCTGGAGGCTAAAATATATGAAGAATGGTTGCAGGAATTTGAGTATGTCTAGTCTAGTGAAAATAAAAGTAGGAGTGATGTTATAGCAATTTTCCAAAATTTGAAGGGTGGCCATAAGGAAGAGGGGGTCAACCTATTCTTCAAAGCACCTGAAGGTAGGATAAAAAACAAAAGATGGAAATTAATCAAGGGGAAACCAATCTAGAACCAAGGATAAATATACTGACAGTGAGAACAATTAAACAGTGGAACTTGCCTTCAGAAATCATGGGTGTTTCATTACTGGAGATTTTAAAGAAATTGGACAGCCATTTGTTTGAAATGGTATTGGGTCTCTTGCTTGAGCAGGGAATTGGATTAGAAGATATCCAAGGTTCCTTCCCACTCTGTTATTTTGTTCTGTTAATTTCTTGATAATTTCCAGCTAACATTTGGTAACGATAGATCCTGCTGTAGAATTTTTTTCAGATATTGATGTTAGGCTAGCAGATCTGTATTCCTTGGATCATTCTTTTCCCTCTTTCAATCATGTAATAATTATATTTGAATTCTGCTCATTTTAGACGCTTATTAAAAATTGGGATAATATTTGTTCTCTTCCAATCTTCTGGCACCAAAATTTCTCAAACATAATTCATAAAAGTTCAGTCAAATTATCAGCAAGTTCCTTCAGTTTCTTGTATTTATTTATTTATTTGATTTTTTTTAATGCCACCCTTCTGTTCTGTCTGGGTCACTCCGGAAGCTATGACCAACCCAAAAAGATAAGCCAGACACACCGGTAGAATCCAAACACAGTTTTATAATGGTAAAGAGAAAAGAAGCCAACAGAAAATGTCCTTACAAATAAGGAAAACACTGGAACTCCAAATGGATACATGAAGGCAATTGTTCGTACAGAAACACAGGATCCTTGATGTCAAGACGAGGCTGTAGATAACAGACATACACCTCCCACGGGTCTTCAAGACTGCTGGGCCACGAGCCAGGAACAGAAACGCTGAGAAACAATGCAGATTACAGCAACTCCACTCTGATAACACTCCACACTGCCGAAAGAGTTTGCCTGCCTTATAAACCCTTCCCTGCTAATGAGGACCACACCCAACCCCCTGGTGTTCCTCATTCAATGCTTATAATATTTCTTCAATTGATTCCTCTTTTGATCTATGCGTCTCTGTCGCATACTAATGATGGCTTGTGCTTCGTCACCCAATGACTCCAGAGACTCCATGCTACTGGCTTGAGAGAACCCCTCCCCAGGGCTCCCAGGTAGTTCTTCCTCGTCATGTTCCTGACTGTAATCTCCCCTGTCCGACTGCCCAGAACTCTCCTCTTCGCTCTCATCCTCCCCCAGGCATGGAGCCAGCAGAGACGCAGCTGGTCTTTCATCTGACTCAGGCTGAACCACAACACCTTCTCCTTAGACTCTTGGCGGCTTACAACATGTTAGCAAGAACACTTTTTAA
Organism: Erythrolamprus reginae; assembly: GCF_031021105.1. NCBI lineage: Eukaryota > Metazoa > Chordata > Lepidosauria > Squamata > Dipsadidae > Erythrolamprus > Erythrolamprus reginae. The sequence continues at coordinate 149,437,055 of NC_091952.1, read as the reverse complement.
CAGAGCCAGCATATTGCCCCCACAATCCAGGTCCTCATTTTACCCACCTTGGAAGGATGGAAGGCTGAGTCAACCTTGAGCCGGTTTAATTTATCTGCTTTTTTTTTTAAAACATATTGCCAATTTTGTTTTATTTTGAACCATTTTAACTGATATTCCTTTAATACTATCTTTTTCATGTTCCATAGTGGTCTCTTTTCATCTTTTATGTATAACCCTTTTCTTTTCTTTTCTTTCTTTTCCTTTTCCTTCTTTTTCTCTTTGTATGTATTGGTAAATGTACTTTCAGTATTTCTCCTTTTTTAGCAACTTCTGCTTATCTTGATTTTCTTTTCCAACTAAGTTCTCCTGTCACTAAATCTTATTACAGTTGTGCTATTTATTAACATCTGCTCTTTTAATGTCCAAGATACACAATTACCTCAATCAAGAATGAATTCTAGCAGTATATGATCATTTTCTCAAAACATGCCTCAGTTTTCTGCTTTCTCAACTGATTATTATACATTGTTTAGTGTTGGGATTGAATCATTTTTGCACCTATGTTTTGGACCATTAGGCAAGTGGTGAGAGACACCTACCTATGTCTACTCTTAAAGGGACAAAACATAACTTTCTGCACCCACTCTTCTTAAATTTGTAATTTAGGTGAAAATAAGTCTTTTCTATTGTTATACATCTTTTACTAATTTCATTCTATATATAATGAATGTCTTTTAGTATTCATTGATACCTAGGCTAAGCCCATACTCAGCATCCAAGACAACTATAAGCGCTTTATTCTTTTTAATGGGATGTTCTGTAACCTAATTACTCAACATTCTTTAAGCCAGTGTTTCCCAACCTTGGCAACTTGAAGATATCTGGAGTTCAACTCCCAGAATTCCCCAGCCAGCATTCGCTGGCTGGGGAATTCTGGGAGTTGAAGTCCAAATATCTTCAAGTTGCTAAGGTTGTGAAATACTGCTTTAAGCACTCTGGATATATTTGGTACATCATCTAACAAAGACCTCAGATGAATTCAAATATCTAGCAAGTCAAGGGTGTCTGCTTTTCTTGTGTCTTTCTCCATTTTAGGAATAAGAATATGGTTGGCAAGATAAGTAAGCAATGAGACCTAGACATGGCTCTAGATATCCAGATTACCTCAGTGTGATGTAGCAGTTTCAATAGACTTATGCTTCTCTTGGCATGACCTCCTCAAATAGAAAGAAATTCTTCTCCATTTAGTTATCCTTTAAGGTTGTCTAGAAACTACCATTAATATAGAATGTGGTAACTAGATTAGGTAATTAACTGGAACAAGCTGCAAGGATTATCACTAGAATTTAAACAGCATCTTTCATTTAATGATCAATGAAAGATGTCAAATATAATAATAGTAATAATAGTAATAATAGTAATAATAGTAATAATAGTAATAATAGTAATAATAGTAATAATAGTAATAATAGTAATAATAGTAATAATAGTAATAATAGTAATAATAGTAATAATAGTAATAATAGTAATACTGTAATAGTAATAATAGTAATAATAGTAATAATAGTAATAATAGTAATAATAGTAATAATAGTAATAATAGTAATAATAGTAATAATAGTAATAATAATAATTTATTAGATTTGTATGCCGCCCCTCTCCAAGGACCCGAAGCGGCTCACAATTTAAATTTCAAAACCCTAATTTGCTTAGGACCAAGGTACTTCTAAGTACTTTTATTATAAAACCTGTTCAATCTTAAGGTTCTAACCTGAGACCCGTTTACAGCTTCCTATGATGATTGGGCTGTCACTCAGAATAGGGCATTTTCTCTCATAATAGCCCATTTCTGGAAAGCTTTGGAAATACAGTATATCATTTTTGGAATCAGATGAACACTTTGAATAATACCTTTTTTGAGATGGGTGATTTACTATATTCTTATTCTTTTATATATATGTGTCTCTTTTCTTTTCTCTTGTTGAAACTTTGTAAATCAGTTTGAGAGGCTCTATATATAACTTAGGCAAACTTCCAGAGAGAAACATTTGAAATCCTGAAAACATGCAATGGTCTGCTGTGGCAAATGGTGCCCCTCAGTAACTGCTCCTCCTTGCTGATTTTTCCAGCCAAAGCCTTGTCACAACACTTTGGCTTAGAACAATGGGATTTATAGCTTCTATTATCAAAACATCAAAACTACTTTTTTTTTTACTTTCGCCTTAACTGAATGTAAATGTGTAACTATTTCAAGGGATTAATTAGTAAATGTTTCAAGTTGCTTAATAATGGACAACGCCAGCCATTATGGCCTCCATTTCCTACCAACAATATTGTTGAAGGAGACCTCTTGTTATTTAGCAAACTCAGTTTCCCAGCCTTCCTGCAATTGAAATGTCCCAGTGCCTCGTTTCCTTAAGTAAATATTAGGGGTGGTTTATAACATAAGGCTTGTTATCTCTTAAGAGTCAAAAGCCCAATGCCAGCAGAAATTTTGAACAATAATGCTGTGGTGCTTAAGGATGGAAGGTATTTCTTGGTGTGACACTCGTTATAATCCTTGTTTTGTCCACAAACTGTTTCTCACTGCTCCAACCTGCTAATTCTACACTGAATTAATATTATTTTGTCATTATATAGCACTCTTGGAGTAGAAAATTCCAGATGGCTGCCCACATTGGATTCATTCTATATATTACCTAAAATGAAACAGTTACCTAAAATGGTAAAATTTCAGACCAGACTCCTCAAAAAGCAGATGTGGCAGAATACAGATTTTAAAAATGTAGTGCAGTGTAGTTTAAACCTGTATGTAGTAAATGCACATACTAGACAGGCAGGATTAACGTAGTCTTTCCTTATGTTGATGAATTGCAGATGTAATTTTATTATCTAGGTGCATTTATGAAAGGAAAACAGAAAGACACTTTGTTCCAACTTGACTGCATTTGAATGTTGAAATGTTGCAAGAGGAATGTATTCTGCTGGAGTAAAATTCAGAATCTTTCAGTGTTTCACTGAAATGGAAATTTGAAATAGTCCTCTGTTCCCTCAGTTTGTATCTTAGAGAACAAAATTAGGTAAAATGGTAAACTATATAGACTGCTACTAACTATCCCGCGGAGAGGGGCGGCATAGAAATCTAAATAATAAATAAAAATAAATAAATAAATAAATAAATAAATAAATATCCATTCTAGAGAAAAATTACCTACAGAGACGTTTTACTCTCCTACAGCAAACATCAGAAGCAACATTCAAGCGTGTGTGTTGCAGTTGCTGCTTGCATAATAACCACAGAAGGTAGCAGAGCAAAGAGTTAAATAATTAGCAATGGATATACAGTACTTCAACATCATCCACGGTGAGCATAACCAACATGTTCCTCTTTGACATAGGTTGGGCATTCTTTCCTATACAGTGTTCTATCAGGCCACTCCTACCAAGTTTATTTAATAAACAGAGCAACCTCAAATGTCAATAGCATAGTCATGTCATCTAAGTGCCAGATGTTTACTCTTTCACATCTGGCAATTTATAAAACAAAGAAGGCACCACAGGCATATAGAGCAGGCAAGCACAACAACATTACATTTCAACTTGGAAGCAATGATTTTGCCACAGAGGAAAATATATATATAATAGTAATAAACATCATTCACCAAGTGGGCAGCACTAACATTGTACAGTACTTCTGCCAACAAAGCAGCATTCCAGAATGGATCTTTTTTGGAGTCTCCAGATATGTCCTTAACTGACTCGTCTCTCCTGAGTGTCTGCTGCATCCTGGCTCCAACTATCTGATGTCAGAACTGTTTAAGCATCATCAGACAAAGTGCCTTTCTTCTCTGAAATAGACTAAACTCTGGAACATGGGTTTTGTTTTTGTTTTATTTTCTTTTTTGGTTTTAAATTTGGAAGATTCCAAACAACCACTTCAAGATCAAAACATTGTGTGTGTGTGTGTGTGTGGTTTTTGCTGAATTTGAAAATTAAGGGAGACATAGTGGAGGGCAATAAACTTATAGTTTACAATTAACTACTGTATTTTTCAGTGTATAAAACACACCTTTTTACCTCAAAAAAGTGTGTCAAAAACTGGGTGCGTCTTATACACTGAATGTTGCATGAGGGAGTTGAGCGGCGGTCAGTGGCAGCAGCAGTCTTCCCTTAGTCCTGCAGTGGCGGCTTTTCATGCAGTTTGGCAGCCACCAAAACATGAGAAAGCTGCGGAGTGAGAAAGAGGTGTTGCTGCTGCTGCTGCTGCCCTTCCTGCTCAAAGCCTGTGAGGAGTCACTGTCGCCGCTGCTGGCCACCACTGGCCGCCGCTGCCAAACTGCACGAGAAGCTGCCACTGCCGGACTACCAGAAGGCTGCTGCCGCCATGGTCTGGTGATGGCTAGCGGTGGCGGTGGCAGCTTCTTTCAGCAGTCAGCAGTGGTGGTAGTGGCTTTCCCGTAGTACAGTGGTGGTGGATTCTCATGTGCTTCGGTGGCAGTTGTCCCTGAGGCCACCCGGAGGCCCTCAGCTGGAGGCCGGAGGCTCGGTCCCAGGGATCGGCAGGGTGCCAGGCATTCCAAGCAGAGGGTTTCAGCTGTGGAATTCCCAAGCTTCCCTCCGCCAAGGAGCCCTCCCGGCAGGCCGAAAAGTGGCTCAGGCAGGCTCTCATTGACAGCAGCAGCAGCAGCCTCAGTTCAGTATACTCTTTTCCTTGTTTTCCTCCTCTAAAATCTAGGTGCGTCTTATACATCAGTGCATCTTATACACCAAAAAATACAGCAAGTCTACCCCTAGCTATAATAACTCTCAGCTACCATCACTCAGTAATAATTATCACAGCAAGAAACTTGTGGTAAAAAACCTTGCATGTAGACTATGAACATAAAATGAGGCAATTATTTTCAACAAGAAGAAAGCTACTCTCCAAAGGAATAAGGGCTTCATAATGTCTAATTACATAACGCATTGTTGGCAATGTTCATTCACTCGATTATAATAATTGGCTATGGCATCAAGAGCTGGCACATGCTTCTCTCCGCTGAAGTTCAGACTGAGGCACACTTCATTTCACCAGGCTCAAAGAAAAAGGAAAGTTCCCTGGGGCCCCACATACCTCACTATTTGGGGTGTGCCTCTCCCGAGAGAAGAACAGTTTGCTGCTGCCTCCCTTTCTCTGAAATGATTGAGCAACGCAGTCATAGCTGATTCAAGCATGTAACCGAGCAGATGGACGTCTCTAGTCACATTTAATATTGCAATCAAAAGACAGTTTTACTAGTCTATTGTAAAACTATTAATCCTTTTGGTTAGTAGAACTACATGTGTATTTATAGACCCGATGATATTCTTGTGGAAGAGTCTTTCTATGCTTGTTTGCTTAGAACAGGGGTCAGCAACCTGCGGCTCCGGAGCCGCATGTGCCTCTTTGAGCCCTCTGTCATGGCTCCCTGTCACCCTGTCGTGGCAGTGGCATGATCGGAGCTCCCCTGCACTTGCCAGCGCCCAGAGAAAAGAAACGCTCCCTTCACTCTGGGCACCCCAGAGTGAACGTAGCATTATCCTTTCTCTGGGTACTTGGAGAGGGAATATACCACTTCACTGGGGTGACTCCCTTGTGCTGCCTCCTATACACCTGGGGCGAGGTTGCCTCCCAGAGCGTCTGGGCTCAGAGAGGCAAAAGGGGGTGCTTCACCCTGACCAAATCAACTTGGCTTCAGCCAAACTGAGGAGTCACCAGATTGAGAGAAAGGTGCCGGCTACAAAGCGAGCGAGCGAGAGAAGGGGGGAGCCCTTCAGCATGGGAAGGAAGAAGAAACAGGTAGCAGCAGCAGCAACAGCCACCTTTCAGTCAAAGGAGTGGGAGGTCCCCCCCCTCTCGCCCACCTGGGTTTCTCTCTCTGGTGCCATGTATGGGAAGCAGCCTCACGCTGGGTGTATAGGAGGCGTGTGCTCCTCTTCGCTGCCTCAGAGTCCCTCTTTTTTTTTAAGCCTTAAAGTTTTAGATTTTTTTGATTCCCCTCACCTCACCTTCTTCCTTTGGCAGCAACTGTCCTCCTCCTCTTCTTCGTCCTCCTCCTCCCACCCAAATTCTGAGCTTTTATTTCTTTCCCAATGGTTTTGCATGCTTTATTTGCTTTTACAGTTATTTGCTTTTATGGGAAAAATTACTTCTACTTACAAACTTTTCTACTTAAGAACCTGGTCATGGAAGTTCTTAAGTATATGCTGAAAGTAACAGCTTGACTCATTAGGTTTTGCAATAACTTCTTAGTCAAGAAAAAATCCAAGTAAAGGAGAATTTCCAAATAAGAATCAATCAAGGCAACACATGCAGTTCCATAATAATAGCAGCATTCCTTTTTGCTTTCTACATTGACCATTGTGTCTTTTCTTGGTAGCAAATAAGAAGGTCTCAGAGTCCAGAATTTCATAATCCCTTAGATCAGAGGTCCCCAACCTTTTTTGCACCAGGGACCGGCTTTAAGCTAGACCAGTTTTCCATGGCCCGGTGGGGGGGGGGGAGCTAGCTGTCAGCGGCGCCGTAAAAGGGGCGATCAAGAGAGGAATGGGTGAATGAATGGACGGAGGGTGGGAAGGAAGGAAGGAAAGAGGGAAGGGACAGGAACAGAAGAAGGGTGCAAAGGAAGCAAGGAAAGGTGTGAAAGGGGAGAGTAAGAGAGGAAGGAGTGAAAGAAGGGAATGAGGGAGGAAAGAAGGGAGGAAGGAAAAGGAAAGCAAGAAATGGAGGGAGGAAAGGAAGGAAGGAAAGAAAGAAAGAAAGAAAGAAGGGGGAAGGGACAGGAACAGAGGAAGGAAGGAAGGAAACTTATGAAAGGGGAGAGTAAGGGAAGAAGGTAGGAAGGAGAAAGAAAAGAAGAAATAGAGGAAGGGAAGGTAAAAGAGAGAAAGAAAAAGAGCAAGAAAGAAAGCAAGAAAGAGAAAGAAAGAAAGAAAGAAAGGCAACTTCAAAGAAAGGCTCACTGAGCATCTCTCACTCTCACTCTCTTTCTATCCCTCTTTCTTTCTTTCTCTTCCTTTCTCTCTCTCCTCTTCCTTTATCTCCTCTCTCTCTCCCTCTCTCTTTCTCTCCCCCCTCTCTCCCCTTTCCCTCTCTCTTTCTCTCTCTCCCTCTCTTGCTATCTCTCCCCCCCTTTCCCTCTCTCTTTCTCTCTCTCCCTCTCTTGCTATCTCTCCCCCTCTCCCTCTCTCTTTCTCCCTCTCCCTCTCTTTCTCTCTCTCTCCCCCTCTTTCTCTCTCTTCTTCTCACTTTCTCTCTCTTGTTTTCTTTCTGTCTCTTTTGCTTTCTCTCTCTCTCACTCTTTCTTGTTTTCTTTCTCACGCTCTTTCTCTCTCTTGTTCTCTCTCTTGCTATCTCTTTCTCCCCCTCTTTCTCTCACTCTCTCTTTCTCACTTTCTCTCTATCTTGCTGTCTGTTGCTCTCACTCACTCTCGTTCTCCGTTCTTCTCAGCGGTGACGCGCGCACGCCCTGCCCGCCTCACCTTTGCGAGAGCACTTTCGCCCCGGGCTCTCAGCAAGGGGGTTTGCAGGAGAGGTGGGGCCGGCGAAGGTGATATTCAATGTCGGGGGCGCACAGGCGGTTGCACGCGCTCCCTATCTCCCTGCTAGCCCACTCGGAATATTCAAAATAAGAAAAGCCTTCGCCGGCAAAGGTTTTTCTTATTTTGAATACTCCGAGTGGGCTAGCAGGGAGATAGGGAGCACGTGCAACCGCCCGTGCGCCCCCGACATTGAAGACCTCCGCTGAGAAAAGCCTTTGCCGGCATTTCCTCTCGGCGTCAAGGAGGCGCAGCGGCGGGCGGAGAGAGGGAAGGGGGGGCAGCGGCGTCCCTCCTGGCCTTGGCGGGCCGCCCGACCCTCCCCACCTCCTGCAAACACGGCGGGAGGCGGGGGGAGAGCGAGGAGCCGGTTCCGGCGGGCGTGGGGCTTGGCTGGCTGGCGGGGGGAGCGCCGCTGGTGGTGCGGAAAGGCCGAGGGGGCCCTGGCGCCGCGGACCGGCTGAAAACCCCCAACGGCCCGGTGCCGGTCCGCGGACCGGCGGTTGGGGACCTCTGCCTTAGATCAATATGCTCTGAATTTCATGATGCAGATTTTTTTCAAGGAAAAAGAACCTGCTCAACTCAAGTTGTGCCCATGTCATCCATCAGTGAAACTCTCACTTTTTCAGTGAGGTAAAAGTATTATTGCTCGCCCTCATTTTCACTGGGCAATCAAACAACTAGCCTCTTGGTCTAAGTCAGTGTTTCCCAACCTTGGCAAGTGGAAGATATTTGGACTTTAACTCCCAGAATTCCCCAGCCAGTGAATGCTGGCTGGGGAATTCTGGGAGTTGAAGTCCAGATACCTTCAAGTTGCCAAGGTTGGGAAACACTGGTCTAAGTAACTGGATACAAAAACTGAAAAAAAGGAGGGGGGATGAAAGAAAAGGGGTTAACTTAAAATCTTAAATTCATAACACCTCATATGATAGAAGAGAAGAGAAGAGAAGAGAAGAGAAGAAGAGAAGAGAAGATAATTCTTTATTGGCCAAGTGTGATTGGACACACAAAGAATTTGTCTTGGTGCAGATGCTCTCAGTGTACATAAAAGAAAAAGATACATTTGTCAAGAATCATGTGGTACAACACTTAATGATTGTCATAGGGGTCAAATAAGCAATGAAGAAACAATCAATATTAATAAAAAATCTTAAGATACAAGCAACAAGTTAGAGTCATAAAATCCTAAGTGGGAGAAAAGGGGCAGCATACAAATCTAATAAATTATTATTATTATTATTATTATTATTATTATTATTATTATTATTATTATTATTAAATGGGTTATAGTAATGATGAGAAAAAACTAGTAGAAATAGAAGTGCAGACTTAGTAAAAAGTTTGACAGTGTTGAGGGAATTATTTGTTTAGCAGAGTGATGGCATTCAGGAAAAAATCTATTCTTGTGTCTAGTTGTCTTGGTTTGCAGTGCTCCATAGCAACATTTTGAGGGTAAGAGTTGAAATAGTTTATGTCCAGGATGCAAGGGGTCAGTAAATATTTTCACAGCCCTCTTTTTTGCTCGTGCAGCATACAGGTCGTCAATGGAAGGCAGATTGGCAGCAATTTTTCTGCAGTTCTGATTATCCTCTGAAGTTTGTGTCAGTCTTGTTGGGTTGCAGAACCAAAACAGACAGTTATAGAGGTGCAGATGACAGACTCTATGATTCCTCTGTAGAACTGTGTCAGCAGCTCCTTGAGCAGTTTGAGCTTCCTGAGTTGGTGCAAAAGGAACATTCTTTGTTGTGCCTTTTTGATGAGGTTTTTGATGATAGGTGACCATTTTAGGTTTTGAGATATGATAGAACTTAGAAATTTGAAGGTCTCTACTGTTGATACTAGTATTGTGAAAGCTGGGAGGATGGAAGGGTTTCTCCCAAAGTCTATCACCATTTCTACGGTTTTGAGTGTGTTCAGTTCTAGATTGTTCTGGTCACACCACAAGGTTAGTTGTTCAACCTCCCGTCTGTATGCGGATTCATCATTGTCTCAAATGAGTCTGATCATTGTTGTATCATCTGCAAACTTCAGTAGTTTAACAGATGGATCATTTGAGATGCAGTCATTGGTGTAAAGAAAGAAGAGAAGTAGTGAGAGTACACAACCTTGTGAGGGGGCTGTGCTAATTGTACATGTATTTGATGTGATTGTTCCCAGCTTCACCTGCTGCTTCCTGTCTGTTAGGAAATAGGACAAATGAAAATGGGACAACAATTTCATTTGTCTAGAGGCAGTTGAGAGCACCCTCATATTTACTACACAAACTCAATTTGGATTCAACTGGAATATAAGGAAATATTTGGATTTTCATTTTAGCTTGATGCAGGGGTCCTGTCTGCAAATTGGAGCCTTCTAACCATTCAAGCCCAATCTTCTTTGGTGTATATGAAATATTTTATGAAATAAAATTATATTTTCTATTTTTCACCATGAATAGGCATGATCAGGCCAGAAATCTCAAGCTTGTTATGGTATTACAATAGTTACACTTCATGGGCTTAGTTCCTTTCTGATTCTCACCATAACTTTGTTTATTCTTTTTGCTGAGGCTCATTCTGCCACCTAAATAATGTAAAGTTAGTTAAATTTGCTATGGAAGAAGCTTGAAACATCTTTCTCACTGTCTCATAAAATGTTTAAACCATACCAGGTATTTGTGAAGAATGGAGCTTATTACCGGTACTTGTTGTGGTTAGCTCTGGCCCAGCTCCTGCCCCAAGGAATGTGCAGGTGGGTGTGGGGGAAACATCCACATGCCGCAGGCCTGTTTTGCTCCCAATGGAATCTGACGACGAAGCCTCCTCTGACCAAGGAAGCGTGAGTGACAGGGAAGAGAGGAGTTTGGCAGACAGCCCAGGAGGAGATCAATCATCTGTATCATCCTTGGATTCTGAACAAGAATTAATGACACATCCATGCATGCATAGAGTGATGCATAGGAGACAACAACTGAAGGATTATTACAAGAGAAAATGAGGCCACCTGTGGTTGGATGAGGCTGCTGTAATTAGTGCTACAGATAAAAGTGCAACCTGGTGTCTTAGCCTCATTGCAGTTTATCTGATTCATTGTTTTGTCAAGATCGTGGTTTTTCTGCTGTTCAAGATTGTGTGTGGACTCTCTGGACTTTAGAATTGGACTCAATTTCCCAGTTATTGGGTGAGCAATTGAATTGCATTTAACCTGTGCCTTGTGTGTACCAGAAAATCCCTTTGACATTTAAAAAGGGAGCTGTTTCTGTTTTTCTGCTTATAAAAACTTTTGGGTTTTCCTTTTATCGTGTGGTGTGTGTCTTCCTGGACTAATTACCCTGTAATTATGGGTGGTTGAAACACACCGGCAGAACATTACTGGGCTGCAAACATTGGTAGATTCAGTAACTGTTGGAGATTGATGCTGAAAATGTTGGCTCATAATATGAGGTGGTCATGTGCTCCAGAGGCTTCCTTTTGAACATATTAGTTTAGTTCTGGAACACACAATGTTTTCTGTAATTGCCTGTGTTCTTTCAAACTGTATACTAATGTAATGAAAGCTAACAAAAGCACAATTAAAATTGGATATTACATCTTTAAATTTGCAAAAAATATATAAATTCTGCAAACAGGAAAGAGATTTATTTCCTATCAGCTGTTAAGTGGTCTGAATAATTTTTGTTTCTTTCTACACTGAATAAGTGTTTTGCCAGTGGAACTCTCATTTAAAAGGTGATGTTTTAAAATTAAACTGAAGATAAAAGTTCATGTGCTTAATTTCCTGTTTTTCTTTGTTAAATAAATATGAGATAAGATGGATGAATGGATAGACAGACAGACATAAATATAACTAGAGACTAATGCGTTTTGTTTAATATACAAAATATGTGTATTGTACATAGTAACAGGCAACAGGCTAGAAATTGGGAAATGGAATTCTAGCTTGCTTTGAGCACCGTCCACTTTCTCTCAGTTTTAGGAAAAAAACAAGAGCAAACCACTTCCGAAAATCTTGCCAAAATAAACTGCAGGCTGTTACCTATGTAGTTGTCATGAGTCAAGATTGACTTGAGGACACAAAGATAAATATTAGGCTGGCTGCTAATTGAATTGCATTGCTGTGATTACAGTTTGTTATTGCTTTGATTAATTTTCTTCGTGTTTTTACAGTGCCTTACGTCATTCACTTAATGTCTGTGCATTGGTAATTTTAAAGTAATTGACTCAGTCAGATCAAAACAGGTTTACATTTATTCGGTGGAACTATTGCCACCATTTCTGAATATTTAAAAGGACCAACCAGTAAGAGAATTATGTTGCATTTCTGAAAACCCTATGACAGGGGTTGGCATGCTGTGGCTCCCTGTCCCATCATTGCCTGGCCTCACCCTCCCCTCCCTCCACTGACCTGAGAAGGTAAGGTGAGGATGGAGAAGCGGCTGGAGCTGATTCTCCGGTGCTGGTTGAGGAACATAGCTTCCCCTTTGGGTGACCCTCCTCCACCTCTCATAACTCCCTGGCTGGCTATGGCGGGACCAGGAGGGTACACATGTGTGGGGAGACCCTCAAGCAAGCAACAAAGGCACACTTAGAGGGGGTGAGGTCTTTGGAGATGGCTTCTCTCCTGCCCTAAGGATCTGGCTATTGCCTTGCCATGTCCCGTCTCCCCAACCCCCAGAGATCTTCAGCTGAGCAGGCCAGGCCTGAGCTCCAGCCTGAAGCAGCAGGAAGCAAAGTTTGCCTTCGCTCCTCCCCTTCCTTCTCCTCTCATGCGGGGGGGGGGGGGGGCATGGCAAGGCGATGGCTGGACCTTTAGGACAGGGGAGAACTGGTCCTGTATCTGCCTTCATGCCACATTGACACATAAGGCAGCCTTCACCTCCTGCCATTTTGGGCTGGAGCTCATGTCTTTCCCACTTGGCTGAAGAGCTGCGGAGAGGGGGAATGGAACAGGACATAGCAAGGCAATGGCTGGATTCCTAGGGCAGGAGAGAAGCCACATCAAGCCCCCTGCCCCTCTGTGCATGTCATAGCTGGTCAGAGAGTCACAAGAGGGGGAGGAGAGTTACCTGAAGGGAAGCCTCTGCTGGGAGTGGTGATCATTCCTCAGCAGACAGAAGGTAAAGGGGAGAGAGAGGGAGAAAGAGAGAGGGAAAGGAGAGAGAGAGATATTTTTCTCATAGAAAAGAAAGCATAAAGTCACAAACAGTAGTGGGTTGCTACTAGTACAGTAGAGGATAATGCACCGGTAGAAAATGCTGTGTGTGCAGCTTCAATTCTCTTGCATGTGCATGTCTCAGCATATTTTTTGCTTCATGCACATGCGCAAAAGCAAAAACGCATGATGAGATGTGTGCACATGAGATTTTGATGATTTTAAATTTGATGAAAATTGCCAAAATCTCGTGCACACACCTGTCCCGTTGCAAGATTTCAGTGCATTTTGGCTTCCTGCACATGCGCAGCAGCAAAAACACACTGGGACGCTCCCGTGCGCAGGAAGCGGTGGCGATGGGAATTCGCCCCTGGCCACAAAACCTGGGTAGGTGTGGCTGGGGGGGGGAATCATGTGACTCAGTGGGAGTGATATTGAGTTGGCTATGTCCATCCAGGTTTTGAGGCTCTGGGTGGTTTTTTTCTCTGGGAAACAGGTCCAAATGGCTCTTCAAGTTTTTAAGGTTGCCGACCCCTACAAGACAACAGAAAGAAATAATATTTGCCTCTAAGTAAACATGCATCCACTGTAACTGTGACTTAAAACTGAGCACTAGGCTGTGAAAAGTCTTCCCAAAACGAGACTCATGACATATGTTTATATATGGCTTCAGTGATGCATTCAAGCCTTCAACAATACTAATATCATATGTTTTTAATATATCTGTGCTGTACATCTGGTGTGTGTGTGTGTGTGTGTGTATATATATATGTCACATGTTTTTTTGCTGAATTTGAAAATTAAGGGAGACTAGGATAGATCTATATATATATATATATGTATATATGGTTTAGTATTATTTCATTACTCTCTTATGAGCTCTGTTGGCAGAAAAACATGTAAAAACAAAGAGATGGTGGAAATGTTATTTGACTTTTTGCTTTCCTTTTGTGATGTAGGATTTCATTTAAACAGCAAACATTGCAGTCAGTGCTGCTTGTTTTTTGTGACTATATATGTACCTATTTTTCTACGTGCCAAATGCATATACGGTATAGTTAGAACCCCCTTGTATAGTTACAATCCCTGAATGCAGGTTGCCTACCTCCTTGGACAGGGGTGGGTTCCACTTACCTTCGCCATTGGTTTGCATCGCGACATTGCACACTATTCTGGTTGGAGAATTCTGGGAGTTAAGGTCCACAAGTCTTAAAGTTGCAAAGTTTGAAGATCTCTGTGCTATAGCCTCATGTCAGGAAACCTTGGTTGGTCTTCCCTTTCTCCTTCAAAACTCTCATCTATTTTGAATTTGGCTAAAAGGCTAAATAGGGCAGTTGAAATCCAAAGTACATTTCTTAAACTAATAGTCCTGAGCTGTGTGCTTTGTTAGTAGACTTGGGTATTTTAAATATTGTGTATTCAATCAATTGAATGCATATGTAAAAAGTTACACAGGAAAGCAGTCCTGGATGTGTGTTAGGATTGCCATAAATAGGATTTAATTTTGTTATTATCTTTAAGATCCTTGTAAGCACAATCTGCAATTACATTTTTCTTACTTGATAACAATGTTATATAAAGATCTTTTCCATCCCTGTTAATTTTTTTAAAAAGGAAGTTCACCCTTTCTACTTGCTGTAGCATGAGATTCTACCATGTCAGGAGTGTTTCTTTCCCTTTCTACTGGTGGCAAGCATGGCACTCTGGTCTGTTGGTTGCTCTTCACTCTGTTCACGCAAACGCCTTTTGCTCCAATGGGTTAGCATGTACAGTATTCTGTCAAGCATCGCCCCACTTCTGGTCCCCATACACTGTCCTTGAGGGCATTTCAGGTTGGGCTGCCTGTCCTGAAAGTTCAGGGGTTTCTAGTTCTCTCTCTTTTTTTAACAGGTTCAGTATCGGAATGGGTGCTTTTGCTTTCCAATGAGGAAATTGACAAAGAGTTCTTCCAGGTTTTCCAGCCCAAGTGACAGAAAACAGGGCACATCAACTGCAATTTGGACAGAACATCTGGCCATCACTGTGACCCAAGTAGAGGAAAAGGCTGGACTCTGACAAAGAATTTATTCAGCCAACCTCATTTTCAAATGGTTTAATCCCCAGAAGAAACTGTGATGAAAACTGCAGGATGGGAAACCTTCTGTTTAGGCTTAGAGTTCTTCTTGACTACTGAGAGGTCATCTTCATCTGCCCAAACTGTGGCACAAATGTGATCTAAGAGCTTTAAAAAAAATGCAATTTCCTTATGGTATTCCCTTTGTTGCATCGCCAGTCTTCAGCTGAGGAAGCCATCCATCCAGGTTTGAAGTATTTTTTCCCATTTCCATCAATAAAGCATTGGCCATCAATAACATCTTGTGTATTTCACTGATGCTGTGGTTACTGCCGTGGTCACATTTATAGGATCTGCTCAGCTTCTATTGGGCTGTTGAAGGTGTGTTCTTTCCCTCTATCACTTGATGGTCATTTGGCTTGAGCTGGAGAAAGAATGCAGATCTGCCTTCCACTGACTAGCACATTCCAAGGTGTTTATTAGGTCTTAAGTGTCTTCTTATAAACATGTTTAGTGCTCTTTTTGAAAATTGGATTAGTACTAGTTTGTACTGCATAAAAGTGTTTATTTTATTAGATTTTTATCTCTCCTTTATTACTTTATAAGGAAAGAAAGAAAGAAAGGAGGGAGAGAAGGAAGGTGAGAAGGAGGAAATGAAAGGAAGGAAAAAGAAAGAAAGAAAGAGAGAGAGAGAAAGAAAGAAAGAAAGAAAGGAGGGAGAGAAGGAAGGAAAGAAGGAGGAAATGGAAGGAAGGAAAGAAAGAAGAAATAGGAAGGAAGGAAGAAGGAAGGAAGGAAGGAAGGAAGGAAGGAAGATTCTACTAGCTGTGTGTTGTTAGTCCTGTTTCCCATGGTTGCATGTCAGGTTATTAACTGCTTGTATGTAGTTGTACAACTTTATTGCTTGTATTAATTTGGTGGGGTGGGAGTAGTTTGCTTACTCCATTCTGGCTTCATAAACATATGGGTTACTTCCAACACTGCTTAACACAAGGGCAGAATTAGATTCACTGCTAGCATGACCCCACTCTTACAATATTAGTTAACAATGGTACTTCATTATCAATCCCTTCTTCTTGCTTAACCCTATTTCTCTGCTCTGTACTGGTGACCATTTCGGCCATTTGCGGGCATGGATTTAGTACCATTTCAGTAGAACACTAAACTCACATTTACCAGTAAGTATAGTACTATTTGATAAGAGCGCTGGACTTACATCCAAAAATTGCCTGACTGGTGAATCAAGCAACTTTGAAGATAATTCCAAACACTTGCCTGTCAAACCCTACCTTATCTCAAAAGAAAGAGTGGTTGATTATTGTTCTTCTACCAGCAAGGATAGAAATCCAGGAAATCCAGTAGGTGTTTTCCCTAATATTTTGGGGAAAGTATTGATATCAGAGCACAGATGTGGCTTTCACTGCAGCCTTAATTACTACACAAATTCTGGGAAAGCAGTAAATCTTCCCCAAGTAAAGCCCCAAAGATGATGATGATGATGACGACGACAACAACAACAATGAGTTGAAAGGACCTTGATGGCCTCCTAGTCCAACCCCCTACTTAGGCAGGAAACCCTACACTACTTAAGACAAATGGTTATCCAACATCTTCTTAAAAACTTCCAGTGTTGGAGCATTTACAACTTCTGGTACTAAGATATTCTGGGACTACAGCAGCCAGCATGTTCCCTGAGAATTCTGGACTTTCCAACCTATGAAAAAAATGCTGCATTTTTAAATTATTAAATTCTTTTGCAGATTGTTCCCATCTGATTTCAGATGCAGCCACTCCCAACTTAACCATCAACAGCAATCTTATTTGGCATTGCTTTTCCACATGCATTATTCCTACATACAGTTTCAGATTGTTCTTCAAACTTGAGTGGCTTCCCACTGTTTAGCTCAGCTCACTCCACCCTATTTATCTGGATCTCTTCCATGGAGATAACCACAGAGAAGGTTAAATGTTATAAGGCAGCAGTGTTGCCTGTGAGTTGTAGAAATGAGAGACAAATGAGCCATATATCACTTCCTGAATACTTTAACAGCAGCACAGTGATGGATGGAAGATGCATTTATTACATAGACTATGCCATAATTACACATTTTATGGCATTTCACCACTCATACCTATTCAAGGCAGAAATATGCCTCACCAATATCTGTTTTTGTCATGTTTCCATGGCATTACCTTCCTTTTCTTCTCAGCCCACGAGTGAGACAGTCTTCAGTCATTTCTAATTATACTGGCATTAAAGTAGCACTTCCCTTCTGTGTTGGTCCTGTCCAAGAATAACCTCAAAGAGTATAAAGTCTGATATGCTTTGTCACCCATTACTTTGGAGAGAAGTTAGCTCAGTGATGATGACTGGAAACAGAGACAATTGAGGCAAGATAGGGTAGGAATTGTCTGAGCACAACAAACTTCTGCCACCTCAAGGCTGGGTGGAGAACATTTAAACTCAGAAGTGGGTAAATCCTTAATGAGGATATTGTAAACGTCTAATCAACTTGCCATTGAATAAGCTTTTCTGGATCATGGCTCACTTCCCTGGAAGGCATCGAGTACCTCTGATAAAGATGACTGTGGTCTATTTTAGAACGCATTGGATAAGCTTTGAAGTGACGCACAACTGTTTGTTTATCTTTTCTGAGTCTTCTACAAGTTTCTTCAATTCAGAATGGAAATTATTATTCTTTCTGCATATTTTTTCCACATATTTGTCCTTGAAGCAGTTCCTATTTTTAATATTTTTTCTGGCTACAGCTGTTTTTGAGATAATCCGTTCCTCAGTTCATGCTTATTGAACTGAGGAACTGAGGTAGAGACCTTTTATATTACCTTTAAACCCATTTATACTGCAGCCAGCCTGTACCACATACATACATACATACATACATACATACATACATACATACATACATACATACATACATACATTATACAGTATATTGTGGGGGTTACCTAAGTTCGCCCACGTCTCTCCAAAACTCCGTGGCCTGCACTGCACTGGCTGCCGATCAGTTTCCGGTCACAATTCAAAGTGTTGGTAATGACCTATAAAGCCCTACATGGCATCGGACCAGAATACCTCCGAGTCCGTCTTCTGCCGCACGAATCCCAGTGGCCGATAAAATCCCACAGAGTTGGCCTTCTCCGGGTCCCATCGACTAAACAATGTCATCTGGTGGGCCCCAGGGGAAGAGCCTTCTCTGTGGCAGCCCCAGCTCTTTGGAATCAACTCCCCCCAGAGATCAGAGCTTAAGACCCACCTCTATTGCCAGGCATGGGGGAATTGAGACATCTCCCCCAGGCTTATATAGTTTTATGTATGGTATGCTTGTGTTGTATGTTTTTTAAATAATGGGTTTTTAGGTATTTTCTTTTAAATATTAAATTTGTTCATTGTACACTGTTTTATTATTGTCGTGAGCCGCCCCGAGTCTGAAGAGAGGGGCGGCATACAAATCTAATATATATATTATAAATAATTGTGCAAAGAGAATGTTGTATCTAAAACTGGACAAGGGGACAAAGAGCAGAGTGTATAATATCTATTCTGATTGATAATTAAGAAAGTGGCAAGGAATGGCAAAAACCCCTGACTATACAATGCTGGAACAAATGCAGTTTGAAACATGGTTATAAATTAGCAATAGAAAATTTGGGGTACACAAATCCACCTTCCATTACTACTGTAGAAGAGATTGGAATGATACAGAAAACTCTTTGAACTTTGCTTGGGGGGGGGTATTTGCAGGGGTGTCACAGCAGCAGGATAAAAAGTCAAAATGGCACCCACAAATATGTAATTAAAACCCTGCCAACATCACACATAAGAAGGGATGGAACAGCCACCTTATTATTTCTTCTTTGTCCCTGGATGCCTGATTTTGCTGCAACCAGTGGGCACCAGTTTCTTTCAATAACAGTATTCTAAATGCTCATTCTATTACATAGTTTCATAGAATATTCCAAGAAGCAACAGCTGGTTAATTTCAACTTGGTATGGTAACCGTACTTCTGAAGTATGCTATCATTTTCTTACAACAAAACAGTGTAAGGTAAATGTGTTTATTATTAGGTTTACAATTGCAGGTAAATGTGCTTGTTACTAGGTAGGAAGATTCAAACTCTGCTTTGGTTGTGCAATAATAGTGTTCTAATTTCATTAAGTTGAAAATTTTTAAAAATGTTTTGCAATTTTAAAAAAATGTTGCTAATACCATATTGAAATAGTCATATTAACAAACTGTCATATTTTGGGGCTAATAAATAAGAAAGTCTATGGAGATAGTCATCCAGGTCATGGTTGTCCCAAAGGCAACTGGACTTTGTTTTTCTTGGAAGACATTTCACTTCTTGACATGTTCCTTAACATTTTTCTTGAAGACATTTCGAGAACATCTTCAAGGAAAAACAAAGCAAAACAAAGTTGCCTTTTGAAAAAGCCCCTTTGGGACAATAAATAAATAAAGTATGAGAATGGTTTGATAAGGCAGGGGTGAAGTTGACTTAAAGGAAGAGGACTTTAAATCACAGATAAAAACCACACAGTTGTAACATTGTGATGCAGATGTGAAGCTGCATATTACTGCAACTAAGATCCAGTTGGAATACATTTCAGCCACATTCTCACTTTTCTTAGTTGTGATTGTTCATTAAAAAAAAATCTGCTGCAAATGTGTACGTATGCAAATCGGGGGGGAAAAGCATGGGTAGAAAACTCACAATACAGTAGAAGCCCAACTATTTACACGTCATTACAAAAACTAAAAGAAAGCGGTGTGGGGGGGGGGAGAAAAAATAACATTGTGAAATGTCAAGTTTGATTCATCTCTGTGAAAAGTCGCCTTGATGAAATGGAAACTTTTCTATATAGTTTCTATATAGAAAGATGTTAGCAAAAATATAACTCTTGCATGAAAGGTTTATGAGGGGCCCATATAACTTCTGCATGTTGTGAGAATGTCTAGGTTCCCATGAGGGGCTGCTTGCAATTCATGTAGAAAACAAATATACAGGTAGTTCTTGACAAATGATCACTAAATGATCATTTAGTGATCATTTGAAGTTGCAACAGCACTGGAAAAAAGTGACTATTTACTTAAATCGACTTAAGGACTTCAATGATTCGCTTACCAACTGTGTCGAAACTCACTTAACAACTGCCTTGCTTAGCAATAGAAATGCTGAGATTAATTGTGACAGTAAATCAAGGACTCCCTGTGTGTACAAAGTGCTGGAGTTTTAATCTAATTGTGCGTAAGGGGATGGCCTCGACCTTCAAGAGATTAAACTAATTGCAAATGAATTTATTCCATCTGTGTAGCTGAGCACAGATGGAATCACTAGCCTCACTCTGTTTGCATGGAACGGCCAGGCCTGAGCTCACATGTGGAGCCTTTTCTGTTTCAGAGAGCCAAGAAATGAGTAACAGACAGGATAAATCCATCTCTCTATTTTTCTCCACTTTTGTGCTCCAGGCCACAGACGCACTGTTTTGGAAACGAGTGGAAGGAATGCTATCTCATTTCCGCCTACAGCTTTTTCTCTTCTCCAGGTGATCTTTTCTTGCAATGCAAAATGTGGTTTGCCTGGTGCTTCCCTTAACCCACCTGCTTATGTAGGGGATGCTGTCCTACCACCTGTTTATCTGATCCTCCTCGGTTTCCTGGCATTCCACCTTGTCTTACGATAACCCTCAAGCTCAACTTATCCCTAGCTTAATCTGGGACATAAGAAGCTAATATATAAGGTGGTTTATAATGTACCATAATTTACAGTCTCGCCCGCACTCCACTCCTTCGTTCATAACAGTCTATACAAACCTATTCTCCTTATAAATAATGTACATTCTGAGCCTTTCCTGTGACTGAGGAGATTGTATATGATCCTGTAGATAAGCATTTAAGTCAAAACAAACGATTGCTACAGGATATCCCAGCAGGATGTTAAAGTACAGAATACAATACCATACTGAATATATTTGGATTACAGAGAATTTGCTGTCTCCCCAAGATAAAGCAAGGGGGCACAATCCAGGAAGTTCGCTGTTGCAAACTCCACCAAAACAAGGCAGGATTGTGAAAGGGGAATCTTATATCAAATAGATGATTAGTCTTTGTCTGGAGAAAATCTTTTAAACATTTATTTTAGTTTAGAGCTAAATTTAATATTCATCAACCGAATGAAACAGAAATCCTGTTAATTTTCCCAAAGTAAATACAAAGACTGTCTACCAGCACTTACCTTAAAAATCAGAGAGCTTAAGGCAGTGATGGCAAACCTTTTAGGCACCAAGTACCCAAACTGCGCAATGTCCAAACTGAAAGCTGTGCATACATGTGCATGCACAGGCATGTATGAATGTCTGAATTCATGTAAAGTAGGATCCTTTTCTTTCCCGAGCTTCTCTTTCATCATTTGCAGGGAAACCGAAGCTCACAAAAGAAACACCATGGAGATTTGAGACAATGGTGTGCGTTCCATCAGAGAAGGCCCTGTGTGCCACCTCTGGCAGGAATGCCATAGGTTTGCCATAGTGGGCTTAAGATTATCTTGGAAAAGTGTGTTTGCTTTACAGCTTTCATAAAGGAGAAAAACCAGGGAAGAGGAGTGTATTGGTGAAAAATTTTCTCCAGATTTCAGAACGGCAGCGGGAACTAAGTTGGCCAAGAGAAAGGAAAATTTATCTCGATCACCCCCTTTCATATTTGTTAGTGGAATGATAACGTTCACATATATGCAATACATAAATACATTTACGATTTCTATCTTCCCCATGTCAAGTCTGAATGAAGAAGTAAGTAGCTAAGGAGTCATTAGGATCATCCCACAACAGCCTCAATGCATTTCTTCAGCTTTCAGAAAACCCAGGTAAATTGCCAGCAGAAATTTCATCACTGCCATTCTACAAAGTCTCTTAGTGCATCATTCAGGAAATAACTGTCCCAAGTGTTGTGCACATTCAAGGACACTAAGAAGTATATGAATATGAGTAAAAATAAGCTAAACAGGGAGACAGAAATATCAGCCCCAAATATGCTCAATTCTTTTCAAATATTTCAGGATGTAGAAAGCAGTGATATTTCAAGGTAACGCTGAAGAGAAACAAATCTATCAGTGAGTTGGGAACAAATGTTGATTGTAATGTCTCTCCTGAAATTAGATTCTGACTCATCATGATTTATAGGCTGTTTGTATCTTAAGATTATCCTATTATTAATAGAATTCTTCTGTAAAATGAATCATGCATTTTATTATGGTGCAATATTCCTAGATTTTGCACATTGACCACATATATTAACACAGAGATAAACCAACATATGCAACCTTGGTCTTGTTGCAACAGTGACTATGCTTCTCAGTAGTTTTCCGCTGAGCCTCTGGAATAGTGAATGGGTTGAAAGCAGGGGTGGGCTACTGTCCAGACGTTGGGGAACGCAGTGGGGTAACAAAAATGGAGCTCCACCCCAGGCACCCAATTTGCACTGAAAGATGTTGAAAGAAAATGCAGGGCATCCCGCATAAGCCATGCCCACAATGTGGTAGTAAAAATTTGGGTAGCCCTTCACTGGTTGAAAGCTATGCATAACATAGCTTTCATTTACTCAGGATGGTGTTGCAAAAAGTATGTAATCTTGTAGAAGTACCACCTTTGAAACCATAATGCTGTTTTTGTTGGATCTGCTAGGTTTGAAGATTCATCATCTGCTTTTATCTGCCTAGCTGTTCCTTAGAACTGACAAATTCATTTGAAAGACCCTGAGACTTTCTGGTGGACAAGATGGTGATGGCCTCATCAGCACAGTACAACTAATTATTTCCTTATTGAGATCCATCTCCTCCTGTTTGACATAGAAACAAGAGGCCTGTTTCCCAGGGCCTCTACAGCACTTGCTCCTAGACTGGCACTTTGTTCAGGGATGCTGGGTGCTGCTACAGTCAGTTTTCTGTATTTCTTGTGCCATTTGAGGGCCACTTGGATTTTTATACCCCAAATGCAATAACTGTAAAACATATGGTACCCTCGCTCTTACCCTGTCCCGAACCTTAGTCCTAAAGGGGTAAATAATTAAATATATGGGGAGTAATTACATAAACCAGAATGAAATTTAATAGCATCTAAAGGTTGGCTCCTTGTCTTATCCCAGCCTTGTTTGTAATTTGGAGTTTTCCTCTCAACACGTGATTCAAAACTCCCTTTGAAAAACAATGGCCTAAAAACAGGTTGTTTAAGTTCTTAGTTATCCTACCTTACTGTGCTATCTGAAACAAGTTGCTTTAGCTTGATATTGGTTTGAGATACTTAGGAAAGGTTTAAACTTTCCTCTTCCCAGCTGTATTTTTTTTAAAAACGACTGCTTACAAAGAAAAAAGTTTTCTTTTTGGCACCAATGCAAGCCAATTGAACAATAAAAGTAACATTTACTTTAGCCTTACTGATCCTATTTCTTCTTTCAATCTGCATCCTATCTTTCTTATAGCAGGCACTCCAGATAGCTAACAATTAAAAAATGGAAACAAATACAATATTTGATATATACTGGTAACCATGCTATAATTAATTCTAACAAAAAAAACCCTGGCATGGAATGGGAATGGGGAAGCATCCTAGTCCAATAGATTCAGGCACGGTTAAGGTTAAGGGAAAATGAGCTGATCTGATATCAGCCCAATAAGGGAGACCAGACTAAGAAATCAATGCTGTATAGGTCAGAACTACTTGTATTATAATACAGGAGTGTCAAACTCATGGCTCCTGGGCCAGATACATCACATGCTGGCCATGGTCACCTCCGTTTTAGCAAAGGGCGGAAAAAGTCATGATATGTCACATGACGACAATGTAACACCATGAGATTGACACCCCTCTTGTAACAGCTACAGTAACAGAATCTTGCAAGTCTGAATGTGTCCCCTCCCCCTCCCCCACTTTCTATGTCTCTGAATTCAGAAGGGATTTTTCTGAGACATTTTTTCACATTATTTGCTTGGCCAAGGCTCAATCCCTCCTTTATTAGTCGTTAGTCTAGAAAGAGTGGCTCTTTGGCTTCCTCCTGTCCTTCAAGGCCATTTTCTGCATCCTCTAAATCTGTCAACTGAGGTGGAAATAATTAAAGTCTAGGAAAATCAAATGCTAAAGAGCTAACCATCAGCTTCTTTATATGTTCTAATAGAAAAGTATGACAAGAAATGTTAAAAACACAGAAGTCTTCATGTAGCAGTGGGTCAAAGTCCCTTACAGCTCATCCATCAGGATCACAGAGGTCATTTTTGTTCCAAATTTGGATCTAAACATCAGGGCCACTGGGACTGTAGTACCATCAAATGCTAAATGTGGAATGTTGAATTTGGGCCCATAGTTATTACACTATTTCAGATTCAAATATGGCTTTTTAAGCAAAGCTCTCACCACTGACTCATTTTGGAATTCCTGACAAAGAGAGTATAAAGCAATCTCAGAAAACACTGGAAAGATAAAGTCCTTAGACAGCCCCCTCCCTCTGATGTACAAAATCAAGATCTCACTCAACAGAAAAACTCCAACAGAGGAGATGGTGGACATGAGGCCTATGTTAATTTCACATGATTTTTAATCCATGAGGAATTATGAAAACTATTCACAATATTAGCAGAACATCAGTTGGGATAATTAAAGACACAGTCACATAACCAATAGCTCCAAAAAATTCCATTCAATGAATTTATGTGGTCACAAAGGAGAAAAACATAACTTGTTTTCTTCCCTGAATACCAGATGTGCAACATCTAATTCTCTGTAATGGCTTGAAAGCAGGGGTGAAATGCTACCGGTTTGGGCATACCAATAGCAGTGGCTGCCGGTGGTTTGGAGAGCCAGTAGTGGTGGCAATGCGAGGCTCCACCCACCCACCCAGATGTTGCCATGTTCTTGTTTTTAACTCTCTGTGCATGTGCAAAGCCTTCTGTGCATGCACAAAGGATGAAAAAGTATGCACAACAGTGGCACATGCAGAAAGTGCACACTTCCAAACTGTTAGGGAATGTAAGTAGTTTTCTCCACTGCTCCAAAGGATGTCAATTCTTATACACTTTTAGTTCTTTATCAGATCTCCTTTAGCACTTTTCTTAAACCCTCTGGTGGTGCCATCTAAATGCATGGACTGATCCATTGCACATGGGAAACTCCCCCCCCCGCATCTTTTATCATGAGAACAATCTTTTGTTGTTATCTCTGA
Source organism: Erythrolamprus reginae (assembly GCF_031021105.1). NCBI lineage: Eukaryota > Metazoa > Chordata > Lepidosauria > Squamata > Dipsadidae > Erythrolamprus > Erythrolamprus reginae. The sequence continues at coordinate 149,412,107 of NC_091952.1, read as the reverse complement.
AATTGTCTTATCTCTGAACTTGTCTTTCTTCACATTGGGACTGTGAGAACCAGGATCAGAGCTGCGAAAGGTTGCTGTCTAAATCTCTGAGAGACTTTACCTATTAAGGCAGAGCAGCCATCGCAAATACTGTTCCACTTCATGCGCTGAACTACACTTCCTATTCTGCATGTACCTGGAGATGATGGGAATTATAATCTAACAAAGCTGCAGTAAACTCACATTCAGAAGGCTGTAGTCGATAATAATCATTTATCCTCAGGCTAATTCGGTACTAGGGCAATTTTTCTAAATTTCTGTGTCACCTTAAGGCAGAACTGTGCTGGTATTCATACAGTCAGTTTTGCAGTACTGCACTTAGGCATCTTGTTTGGAGGCGGGATGTAATTTCACACATCTCAAAAGTAGACTAGTGTTTACTCTTTGTAACTGCATCATCTCAAATGGAAAGTTAATCAGTTTTGGCTGAATGGCGATTTGACACTATTATAGGAATCAGTTCCAAACCCTTAAAAAGCGTGGCTGCCTTTAAAATGAAGACATTCCCATGACCCAATTTCTATTTAAGGGTTTTATTTCTATTTAAAGATCATAAATATGAAAGGTTAATATTATGAAGGGCTGTAGGACATTTTTTCCATCTAGATGTGGCATCTTATGTCCAAATCACAATTTTAAAAAATACCACTGCAAAACTAGAAGGCCCTATTTGGTTTGTTTAAAAGTAAAACATCAGTGATGTTTTATTGGGGGGGGGGGGAGGCAGTGTACATTCCACCAAGATTCTCACATGAAGGAAAATAACTAGTTTAAAAATAAGAAAACTGAAAGAGGGTATAAAAGGGATGTTTCCTATCCCAAACTGAACAACAAGGTTTGCAGCTGACAATGAAATTCTCTCAGGAAACTTAAGTCTCCGGTGACAAATAAGACTTTCAACCAAGACAGGATGCATATGACCCAGCCACTGAGCCAAAGGGATATGGGAGGCAAACAAGCTATGCTCTATTGTCTTACCATATGCTTTACAGACATTTATAGAATTTGAGCTCACAATGAAATCACTCAGTTCGTTGTTCCTTCATGAAGCTAAGATGGGGAATCCTCTGCAGGTATTTTGGCAGCTGCTGCTTTTGGGACTGACAGTTCAGCCCAGTGAAGAAGTAGAAGCTTTGTGTTCTGGGACCACTTGCTACACCCTGAATTTTGGACGGTTTAGTTGGATGGAAGCTCAGCAAAAATGCAAGGACAACGGGGGTAACCTGATGGCTCTGAAAAGCCAAGAGGAGGCTTTGCTTGTCCCACAACTGCTAACGAAGATGCCCCAAGGGGAATCTGGCACAGTTTCAGAGGTAAGATTGTGGATTGGGCTTCACCGAAGGAAAGGCAAATGCTACGAGAAACATCGGCCATTGAGGGGCTTCCGCTGGGTGACAGGAGGTGAAGACACCCAGTATTCTAAATGGGGACAGGAACCCCGGGAAACATGCTTGTCAAATATGTGTGTGACCCTTCAGGGGAGTCCCTTCTCATCTCAGGAACTGTCCTGGGTAGACAGCCTCTGTGGCAATGCAATTGCTGGGTTGTCAGGCTTCTTGTGCAAGTTCAGTTTCCAGGGAATGTGTCGTCCACTAATACTGGCAGGGCCAGGCATGGTCAGCTACAGCACCCCTTTTGGTGTAACCACCAATTTCCTTGACACCGTACCCTTTGGCTCCACGGCTGAAGTAGCATGTGAGCCCCAAGGAGAGGAGATACCTAACACCTTCCTTGTGTGCAAGCCACAGCCAAACAGCAATGTCTCTGAATGGAGCAGCCCAGGTCCATTTTGTGCTTCACTCACTTACGGTTGCAGCTACAACAACGGGGGTTGTGAACACAAGTGTCTGAATCAAGGCAAGGGTTTGTTTCAATGTGCGTGTCACCCAGGATACCAACTTGCAAGGGATCATCTTTCCTGTGTCCCTGTGGACTACTGCAGCTCCAATCCATGTCAAGGACAGTGTAAACCATACCCTGGGGGCTTCCAGTGCCTCTGTGCTTCTGGCTATATTTTGGCTGATGATGAGCGCAGCTGCATAGATGTGAATGAGTGTGGTGCACCTCAAAGTCCTTGTGAACAAATATGTGTGAATACCAAGGGGTCCTTCACATGTCATTGCAACCTAGGCTATATGCCTGCTGAGTCTGACCACCAGGCATGCCAGGACATTGACGAGTGTGTGAGGAACACACCATGTGACCAGATTTGTGTAAATACTCACGGCTCCTTCCACTGTTCTTGCCAGCCAGGATACCAGCTGGAAGGTATTAATAGCTCTTCTTGTCTTGATATTGATGAGTGTCAGGAAGAACTCTGTGAACATATGTGCATCAATCTAGTTAGCAGCTACCAGTGCTCTTGTAGGGATGGCTGGATTTTGGCACCCAATGGGATCTCTTGTCTCTTGTCTCCCACAAGCAGCACCTCTTCACTATCCATTCAGGGAGGAGAGTGGATTACAACAGATATTCCTCCTGCTTCAGAGTTACCAGTCTTGCTGACCGATCCTTCATTTCAAGCTGAGCTAGAACAAGTCTTTGTATCCCAGGATTCCACCTTTCAGTCAGCTGTGGTCAGCAGTGAACTGGAGGACAAACACCGTAACAAAGATGAGAGGATAGATAAGGACAGTCATGGCTCCAAGCAACTTTTATATCTTATCTTGGGCGGTGTGGGTGTTTTATTCCTGCTGTCTTTTGCTTTAGCTTGGGTCATCTACAGGAAAATAAAAGCCAAGGAAGTAAAGAAAAATTCTAAAAATGTCACAGATAATTACTCTTGGGTACCAGACCAAGGAGAGAGCAAGGCAGCTGGAAGTAAGGAGGGCTTGTAGTCAATCGTGATTTTGGTGTGAGAAGGAAGGGAAGCTATACATTGAAATGTTTAAAAAGTGTACACTGATAACTTTTTCATGTAACATTTTGCAAGAGGACTGCTTACAAATGCACCAACAAAACCATAAGGGTGAAACTAGAAATAAAACCTTAAAGAGTAACTCTATCAAGATTTGTATCTCTGACAACAGAGGCATGTTTGACTTTTGCAATCCACTTTACGTAATGCTGGATGGTAAGTTGATTGTTAGATCAGCCCTCCCTTCTTGCCTAGGAAGCAAGTGGTAAAATTTTTAAGCAGCACATTTATATTTATGTCCATCCAGTTTTCACCTTAGTGCTCCAATGCCAACTTTGTATCAATCCTTTTAAAAAATTATGACCAGAAGGAAAGGAGCATGTTTCTTAAACTAATTCAAATAGAACCACTGTGATAACAGCACAGTAAAATCAGCTTCAAATAACTTTTGTTGGTTGTGAAGTCTTATATCCATTTTCACCCTTCGGTTTAAACTAATTGTGGTCCATAGAAATCAGTTTGCATGAAATCAACTGAACTGAATCCACAGAACATAAAGTTAACTTGTCTTGAATTGGCTGTACTTAGTTCAGTAAAAAGGTACTGCATGCCCGCTTAGGCTTCAGTTTCTGCTGTTTTGCTGCTCACCCAAAGCTTTGCTAAATGTTATCACATTGTTTGGGGATGACTCAGTCTCACTGAAACAGAAACAGCTGCAGTGACCAACCGGAGCTTCATCTATGCTTTCATATCAGTTCATGGGGAGAAAGAGAAAAATATAGAGGCCATTTATGATCCAACATATTTTATGACTCGGTGATTGAGGAAAGCAGTTCTGGGGTATGTAGCAAACATTTGAAACCATTTCAAAGTTAACTGTATTAAAGTTGAATATTGTTCAATAAAATGTGTTTTATTATACCTCATTCTGACAACATTTTAGAAAAATGATAAGAGCAAATGTTACAGTCTACATCTTGTACTTTTAGTTCTGAAATTTCTCTTCCATTGCTAGTTCTTTAAAAATAACTTGGTCAGTTTATGATCAACTGCAAAATATAAGAGGATTTTATTTTTTATCTTCAATTTGATTTCAGTATGCAGAAGCTCCACTTTCAGCTTATGTTGCTTTTTTGTGGCGGACTTATGATCCCTAAAATAATAAAAGCTGGCTGGCTGATTTGAGGCCAATCAATCTCTCTCAGTCCACAACATCAGGATCGGATGACAAGCTAGAAATGTGAAACATATATATTCTTCCTGGCATTTCCCCATAAATGCAGTGTTCATAGGGAAGGTTGGTTTGATAGTTTATCCAAATCAGATTTTCTGCAGGGTTTTAAAGGTTTTATTTAGGGTGATAGTGATCTTCAATTCTATAAATCAGCCTTAGAACATATATTCACAAATACTTGATGAGATGAAGAAAATAAATCGTGAAGATCTCCATAACTCCTTCTCCCTGCAAAAAGTATTTACAGAAGCATTTGATATTAAAATAATTTTTAGGAGAGGCAATTTTAATATCTGATTTGCAGCTGTTGGCCAAGGTTTCCCTTTAAAATTCTCCTCCTTCTATTGGAATATTTTTGTAACTAATTGAATGTCTAAGATGCACATTAATTTAAGCAAACCATCTGTAGTTTTTGCTATTAAATACACAGCACTCTCCACTCTGATAACATTATTTGAGAATGGATTTGAGAGAAAAATAACTGTTAGAAATGCCACTGGTTTCAATTTATAATTTCATTAAAAGTAAATAAAATGTCTTAGTCTGGACTAAACAATGCATGTAAGATATTCAGTCTTACATTACCACAAACTAACTTAACATAATGAGTTTGCCATAGCCTACCAGATACATCCTGTCCTTAGCATGCAGAGGAAAACTTTGTTCCTGAAGTTATCATCTCTGCTGAATCTATTGTTAAATCAAGAAAGCCATAGGAAAATTCAGAAGCCTGACTGCCTAGATATTTTAAATGGTTTTTCTTATCTTCTTTTTGTACAGTTGCTGGAAAGAGAGGAAGACAAAAGGATAATACTTGAAGTGCATAATACAACTAATAACAACTTAAATCCAGATGCCCTAATATATACAATTATGATACAAACGAAGGGCACATATCTATGCTCAGCCTAGGGTTTTTTTTGGAACATACTGATTTATAATGATATTTTCATAACTAAAGAATAAAATCCACCACCCATTGGCCAACGGTGAAATAGTCTTTTTCCATTGTGGAAAAACTGAATATATAGGTCTCCTCCTGATTGTACAAGATATAATCAAAATATTAATATCCTATGTAGAAATTTAGAGACATTGAGATCTGAGTCATGTAGTCCTTTCCTTTTAAAAAGGGGGATTATATGTATGCAGTCCTGGAAAACATATGAACTGTAATGCTGGAGTCAGTATTCTATTATCAAATATGTAACGTAGATGTCCCTCCAGATTAATTTCCACTAAAAATGTAGGTTAAAGGTCAGCAAGCTGCACCTATTTAGATATTTCTGGACCTCAACTCCCAGAAGCACCTAGCTATCATGGCCCCAATGGTCAGAGATGGCATGATTTCGAGGCCAACAAAATATGGAACGCTACAAACTGTCCAGCCAGCTATAGACATATAGGAAACAGGAGAACACCAGGAAAGGAAGAGCAGCAACTAACCAACCTATGCTGACCTCATAACCTAATATATTGCTTGTGTCTATCAGTTTGTCTGTCTACCTGCCTGCCTAGTTTTATCTGGTGGGGGAAATTCCATAGAAAATGAAATCTTAAAATAGTGTGATTAAATGATTTTTTTTTCTTTCTTTCTTTTCCTCTTCTTTTTACTTGTGGCTTCTACAGCGTGGTTTCCGAATAAAAACAATAAAATTTCCCCTGCTTTGAAGACTCTATAACTCTCTCGTGCTTATTTCTCTTACCCACCCAGCTTTGAGCTAGAGCCAAAGATTCCTGTGAAGAGCTAAGTTCAGAAGGGTCCACACCCTTCTCTTTAGTAAACGGTGATATTCAGATACATGAAAACTAAAAAGAGGAAAAAAAGTCAAAGATTCTCTGCTTGTTTGTTTATTTGTTAGTTTGCTTGCTTGCTTTTTCAAAAAATAAATAAATCTCAGCTTTATTATTTCAGAAACTTACACACCGCTTGCTTAGTGACCCTTTGAAGTTACAGTGGTACTGAAAAAAAATGACTTATGACCATTTTTCACGCTTACAACCATCCCCATAGTTACATGATCAAAATTTGGATGCTTGCAACTGGTTCCTATTTATGAGGACTGCAGTGTCCCGGGGTCACGTCGAGGTGACTGGGGCACGTACTTGTCCACCTGTCTGGGAAGAGTTTGATCTGGTGACACCTGATGAAGTGGACAAGGCCATCGGAGCTGTGAGTTCTGCCACCTGCTTACTGGATCCGTGTCCCTCCTGGTTGGTCTCGGCCAGCAGGGAGGTGACACGGAGCTGGGCCCAGGAGATTACCAACGCTTCCTTGGGGAGGGGAGTTTTTCCATCACTCTATAAAGACGCGCTTGTGCGCCCCCTCCTCAAGAAGCCCTCCCTGGACCCAGCCGTACTTAACAACTATCGTCCAGTCTCCAACCTTCCCTTTATGGGGAAGGTTGTCGAGAAGGTGGTGGCACTCCAGCTCCAGCGGTCCTTGGAAGAAGCTGATTATCTAGGTCCCCAGCAGTCGGGTTTCAGGCCCGGTTACAGCACGGAAACCGCTTTGGTCGCGTTGATGGATGATCTCTGGCGGGCCCGGGACAGGGGTTTATCCTCTGTCCTGGTGCTCCTCGATCTCTCAGCGGCTTTCGATACCATCGACCATGGTATCCTTCTGCGCCAGTTGGAGGGCTGGGGGTGGGAGGCACTGTTCTTCAGTGGTTCTCCTCCTACCTCTCTGGCCGGTCGCAGTCGGTGTTAGTGGGGGGTCAGAGGTCGGCTCCGAGGTCTCTCCCTTGTGGGGTGCCTCAGGGGTCGGTCCTCTCCCCCTTGCTATTTAACATCTACATGAAACCGCTGGGAGAGATCATCCAAGGACATGGGGTGAGGTATCATCAATATGCCGATGATACCCAGCTTTACATCTCCACCCCATGCCCAGTCAACGAAGCGGTGGAAGTGATGTGCCGGTGCCTGGAGGCTGTTGGGGCCTGGATGGGTGTCAACAGACTCAAACTCAACCCTGATAAGACGGAGTGGCTGTGGGTTTTGCCTCCCAAAGACAATTCCATCTGTCCGTCCATTACCCTGGGGGGGGAATTATTGACCCCCTCAGAGAGGGTCCGCAACTTGGGCGTCCTCCTCGATCCACAGCTCACATTAGAAAACCATCTCTCAGCTGTGGCGAGGGGGGCGTTTGCCCAGGTTCGCCTGGTGCACCAGTTGCGGCCCTATCTGGACCGGGACTCATTGCTCACAGTCACTCATGCCCTCATCACCTCGAGGTTCGACTACTGTAATGCTCTCTACATGGGGCTACCTTTGAAAAGTGTTCGGAAACTTCAGATCGTGCAGAATGCAGCTGCGAGAGCAGTCATGGGCTTACCTAGGTACGCCCATGTTTCACCATCACTCCGCAGTCTGCATTGGCTGCCGATCAATTTCCGGTCACAATTCAAAGTGTTGGTTATGACCTTTAAAGCCCTTCATGGCATCGGACCAGAATATCTCCGAGACCGCCTCCTGCCGCACGAATCCCAGCGACCGATTAGGTCCCACAGAGTGGGCCTTCTCCGGGTCCCGTCAACTAAACAATGCCGGTTGGCGGGTCCCAGGGGAAGAGCCTTCTCTGTGGCGGCGCCGGCTCTCTGGAACCAACTCCCCCCGGAGATTAGAACTGCCCCTACTCTTCCTGCCTTCCGAAAACTCCTTAAGACTCACCTTTGCCGTCAGGCATGGGGAAATTAAACATCTCCCCTGGGCATGTTAATTATACATGGTATGCTTGTGTGTTTGTTTGCTATTACATGGGGTTTTCTTAAATCGTTAAATATTTTAATTAATTGGATTGTTGTGACTGTTTTTACTTGTTGTGAGCCGCCCCGAGTCTCCGGAGAGGGGCGGCATACAAGTCCAACTAATAAATAAATAAATAAATAAATCTTCTGACAAGCAAAGTCAACAAGGAAGCCAGATTCACTTACCAGTGTTACTGACCTAACAACTGCAGTTATTCACTTAACAGCTGTGGCATAAAAAGTAATAAAATGGGGCAAAACTAACAACTGTCTTGTTTAGTCTCAATAGAAATGTTGAGCTCAATTGTGGTCATAAGTCAAGGCCTGCCTGTAACTCAAGGTGAGAAACACATAACACTTATTCCTCTTCCTATTTTCCCTACAACAAATGGGATATAAACATAAATGAAATGATGGTTGAGCTCACTGTAATCCAGATTGCTGATCATTTCTTTCTTCCAACGAGACTGATGTCTGTCTGTCAATACCAATTGGTCTGAAGCAGTGATTGTGAACCTTTTTCTTCTTACATGCCAAAAATGGGAGCGTATGTGTGTGCTACCATGCACACACCCCAGTACTCACCCACATGGGCCACACTATGTATACATGCATCCCTGTGCATCCCCCCCCCCAAGTTAGGCCTTTTCTCACCCTCAGGCTTCCCTGAAGCATCTGGAATACGAAAAATGGCTCAATGGGCAAACCGGAGGTTCAGAAAAATGGACTTCCAGCTTGCCCATTTTTGTGGTTGGCTTTGGGCCAGCTCCTGCCCCAAGGAATGTGGGGGTGGATGTGGGTGAATCCTCCCAGTGCTAAAGGCCTGTTTTACTGCCATCTGATTTTGGCAGCGAAGTATCGTTGGAAGCAGGGAGTGACTGTGAAATGGGACCATCAGAGGGGGGCCTAGCAGACAGCCCATTAGAAAGCCATTCATCCTCCTCCTTATCTTCACTGGACTCTGATGAAGAAGCAGTCATAGATGTATGCATGCGAAGGGCCATGAATAGGAGAGAGCAGCTACGGAGGTATTACAAAAGATGAGAGAGTTCACCTGTGGTTGGGTGTGGTTCAACTAATTAGGGCTGCTGTTAAATGGACAGTGTGCTGGCCTCTCAGTGTGGAAGATTATCTGTTCGTGATAGTGGATTGTGGCTTGACTCTCCGGATTCTCCAAGGACTCTGTGCTTTGATATCAGGATTCTGAACATAAATCATTGTTAAACGTGTGAGTTGGACAACGTCTGAAGGAGAGTAGCTGTGACGACTTCACAGCTACTTGTAAATTGCTTTGAGTTTGTTTTTTCTGTTTTTTTCATTGCATTCAAGTCTGTTTGCTTTGAAAGTGAGCCCTTTGACTACAATAAAGGGAGTTTTGCTTCTATTTTTCTGTGGATACCGTGTGTGTCTGTTTTTGCTGCCTTTACATTTAATTAGAGGCTCATGTAGAGAGCCGGCAGAACACCCATTAGACCATTTTTTGCCCTCTGGAGGCTTCAGGAGGCCTTCCTGAAGCCTGGGGAAGGCAAAAATGACCTTCCCCGAAATCGAAAATCAGCTGGCCAGTGTGTGCATGCACAATGGAACTGACCTGGGCAACACCTCAAATGCCTTCAGATATGGCTCTGTGTGCCACCTGTGGCACGCATGGCATCAGTTCGCCATCGTGGGGCCTAAAGAGTCTCCCGCCACCAACAATTTATTTAAGCTAATTCTTCAACCTGCAGTATTTTAAGTAGGCCCTCAATGGAAATACACGAGATGTGAGGTGGAAAGATCCTTTGGCAACAGAGCAGATCTCATAAATGTAAACTAGACTGCTTCTAATGCACATGTATCCTTATAAGCCCAACACTGTGCACCATCTTAGCACTTTGGGTTTTAAATTTTACCTGCTGTGGGAAGGTAGTTGTTGCCCCCACAGGCTATATATCTAATTATTGCATTCCAAGCTCCTTTGGGCATGCAAGGTGAGGCTTGAAGAATAGTTTCTGGGAAAAGACTGTCAGTTTTCCAAACGTGGGGGCGGCTAGTGTTTCACCTTGGTTTTCATGTTGTTGATTTCCAGCATTTTGGATTGATCATTCAATGCCAGTGTTTGCAGAGCCACTTGGGGTACAGACTGAATAGCAACACTGTTAGCATATAGAAAAAGAGATATATTTATTTAATTCAGAGATCTGAGGATTCAGTGTCTTAATTAGCATAATTGGCTCTCTGTCAGCATAACTGGATTTCTTACTATGCTATCTCTACCCCAAGGGCCCAGCAGATTTTCTGCAAGACTTCCCAATCTAGGCAAGGCTGCACCCATTTGCCTAAACTTAGAACAAGCCTTGCTGAAGTTTTTTCCCCCCTTCCTAGGTAACCTATAGTAAACTCCCACAATGCTATCACATATTTTTTCACTCCTGTTAATCTTATCCAGATACTTTCAACAGTATTTCAACATTCAGGGGCATGAATGTCTCCACAGACATGCAGCTTCTTTACATAGAAAACTGTTCTGCCTCTGTTTTTGCTAAGATTGTTTCTTTAAACCAAGTCATATTAGCACACTTGTGTTTTATTTTATTTTATTTATTTATTTTGTCCAATACATAATACACATTGAAGAGAATAGATATGTAATAATATAAATAAAGAAAAGAATACAAGAAAAGATATAAAGGTATAGGTGAACATATTTGAAAGGAAGAAAAGATAAATGAGATAAGGAGAGACAATTGGACAGGGGACGGAAGGCACACTGGTGCACTTATGCACGCCCTTTACTGACTTCTAAGGCAGTGTTTCCCAACCTTGGCAACTTGAAGATATTTGGACTACAACTCCCAGAATTCCCCAGCCAGCGAATGCTGGCTGGGGAATTCTGGGAGTTGAAGTCCAGATATCTTCAAGTTGCCAAGGTTGGGAAACACTGCTCTAAGGAACCTGGAGAGGTCAATCGCTCCCTCCTCCCCAATTTACTTCAGGCTCTTCATTGGCCAAATCAAGATGAGCAGCGCTTTAATGGTGACAGACTACACTTAATATATTGTAAAAGGATGGGAGCAGGCCTATAAAAGAGGAGAAAGTCACATTACATATGAGTTTGGACGGGTGATAGAAATACAGCACAGCAACATCATATTATCAACATCTGGTCAACATTCACATTTGTAAAGAAGCAGCTTCTGCTCAAACTATGAAATTTTGCCCTGTGTGTTCATTACTTAAAGCATTCAACAGTAGTGAAACTTCCGGTATGTTATCCTTTCCGATATGTATCTAATCCTTTGATTGATTGTTGCAAATTTCCCTGCCAAATAAACTGATATAGCTAAATGCTAGAGCAAGCTTCTATTTTTGTAATTTTCTGAACTTTTAGCCTTTTAATACTTTTAACTAACTTTAGTGACTCAGTTTAAAGTACCACATTCTCAATTGTTTCATATTTGTTACTGTCACACTGTATTTTACTATTACATTGGTAAGTAAACATTAATAAAATGCTTTTTACATAGGTGAGGTCCTTCTTATTCTGAACTTTATCTAACCTTCAATGGTGTATACGTTGGTTGCTCTTGTCATTTTCTTTTGTTGGTTTTATTTGTTGTTCTTTTGTTGTATTTGCAGCTGTTAGTCACCTTGAAGCTTCAGCAATAAAGATATACTTCCTAAAACCAATGGAACAGATAACATTATAAGCAATCCAATAGTAAAGTACATGTCTTGTCTACAACAAGTCCAGAGTTCAATTCCTGGGATCTTCAAATAGATTTTCCAAGTATCAGGATTGATAAAAACATTCCTACTCAAAATCTTGATGAGTGGTGGTATAGTAGGAGACATTGTTAGGCAATCTTGATGAGTGACTGTGGTGGTATAGTAGGAGACATTGTTAGGCAAGTCTAACCACCCCAATCTGATGTGTACCAGATGTGTTTAACTGCAATCTCATCAGACTGAGCTAGTCAATATGCTAGCAGGCTAACAATAATGGGTTTTAATCCATTACATCTGGAGTGAATGGGCTGGAAGATCTGGCCTGAAATATTGAGGTTGATTCAACATAATCCAATCTCATATGATTTACAATTTCCTTTAACTGCACAGCTACATATTGACGGCACATTGTGAAATACAGAGCAGGAAAAAATACTAATCACTTCCAATCCAGGAATCAGAAATTTGGATTTGTCTCACAAAATTACAGTTCCTCAAATGGCATTTGCCAGCAACGTCATCCGTATGATTAGTAGCCTAGAATTATCCATGCAGCTGCTCTTCAATATTTGGCATTCGCTTTTAATATTTTCAACAATGGGTTGAGATTTTTCATTTAGAATGGGGGGAGGGAAATCATTTAAGAAATGCCTAATATATCCCAGTAAATCCTCTGTTCTGGTTTAGGTTTCTGCTCAAGGATCAGGAAATAAAGTATAACACCCCTAGCTATGTATTGAATTATTGTTCTGGCAATTTATCATATATCTGTTGGAAAAGGAGAAGGAAAGGGAAAAATCGTTTCTATATTTTGATCAAGGAAACTATTTGGTTAGCTCTGGGAATTGAGCTTCTTGTAAGATTGTTACCCAAAGGTACAGTTAAATATAATTTTTTTTCAGCCTTATCCTTCAAAATTTAATGCATTAAATCATTCCCATTGCCTCTTCAGGTAAATATAGGTAGCCAAATATAATACATGTAGCTTAATACAATACATAATAATACAAAAGGAAATTGTATCGCATTTGACAGTTTGTTCCAAAGTTTCTCTTTGAAGAGTTATAGAAATGGGAATATAGAAAGACAATAACAAGATGGGGAACTCTTTCCCCAGAGTTTTAAGTATTATACAGGGGTCCAAATAGAACAAGAACAAAACTTAGATTTTTTTTTTAAAAAAATGCTATTTCATATTTTACATTTTAACCAGCAAGATACCATTATGCACATATTAAAAAGGTATTTGCCTCTGCTATCCTGAAACTAAGGACTATATAGGGTGATGTCTGATCCCAGGGCAAAGGAGGCAGATTTTTACTTATCTGAGACTGGACAGATGGCTCCAACCTACTTACTCTTACCCTAGTTTTCTGTATTCAAACAGTGTTATAGTAGTTTGCATGTTTCAAAAAGAACTTTTGAATCTTGTTTATGTAAAATACAGCAGGGAAGACAGAGGGGGAAGTGTTGAATTCAACGTTTGACAGATTTATCCTCAGAGTACTGTCAAATTCAATCAGAACTGAAGAAGTTTCTTGAAAGAGAAGTGAAATGTTTCAAGAAAGTCCAGTTGCCTATTGAAAAAGCACCTTTGGGACAATCCTGACCTGGATGACTAAGAATCTCCATAGGCTCAGAATATTCTGTCAATCTCCATTTGACAGAATACTTTGAGGATTCATACTGTTAGCATATACTGGACGCAAAATGTCGCAGTGCGAACCGGAAGCGAAGGTAAGTGAAACCCAGCCCTGGTACACATGCATTAAAAAGGTTTTCCTCTACTGTTCTGTCTGGGTGCCCCCAGACTTCAACACCAACTGGAAAAAACAGCCAGACACGCTGGTAAAAGCAAAAGCACTTTATAGTTTGAAAAATAAACACAGAGAAAAACCTGTTCTTCCCAACAGGCAGGCTATGAGGCTTCACAGCAAAGTCCTGACGGCCAGACAATACAGCAGACTTCTTGCTGGCACACACACCACTGTAGAGAATAAGCCCCACGCCTTTTTCCCCAAGGTTTCAGCCTTCAAGGCCACAAGCCAGAATCAGAGACGCCAAAGATCACAGCCAGGTCCCAGAACTCCCAAAGATAATACTCCACAATACAGGAAGCGTGGGTCTGCCTTTTCAGCCTTTCTGGGGAGAACCACACCCAAACCCAGCTGTTACCTATTTAGGACTGGAAGTACCTGGCTAATTGTCCCCTTCATTGTGCTGCTCTTCTCTGCCTGTGATCGATGATGGCTTGAGCATTTTCATCTAAGGACTCCAGGCTGCTTGCTGGGGAGAGCTCCACCCCGGGGGATTCTGGCTGTTCTCCCTCTCCCTCGGCCTGATATTCCTCCTCCCCTTCTGCCTGGGCCTCCTCCTCCTCCTCCTGTTCCTCCTCCTCCCCCTCTGAGCAGGGAGCCGGCAGAGGTTCAGCCGTTCCCTGAGGAGCCTCAGACGGAATCACAACATCTACCAGTTGTGTTCAACTCTCAAGTGGGGGGAGGGGGGTGTTGCTCATTTCCTATTGACAGCTGAATAATCCTCCACTCCTCCTCACGTAACAGATTACCTTACTCCTCCAAACTTCAATTACTATGTTTAGAAAATTTACAGTTACGCTGCCTCCGAACTGATTTAACTGTTGTTCATAAAATCATGCATCACAATGTACTCCCTGTTAGCAAGTACTTCACCTTTAACAACAACAACACAAGAGCACGCAATAGATACAAACTAAATGTAAATCGCTCCGAACTAGACTGCAGAAAATACGATATCAGCAACAGAGTGATCAACGCCTGGAATTCACTACCGGACTCTGTTGTTTCTTCCCCCAATCCCAAAATCTTCAACCTTAGGTTGTCTACAATAGACCTCTCCCCTTTTCTAAGAGGTCTGTAAGGGGCGTGCATAAGTGCCTTCCTGTCCTAATGTCTTTTTTATCTTTTCTATCTCTACTTTATACTTATATTATGTTAAACATACTACAATACAATACTAAATTTGTATGACAAATAAATAAATAAAATAAAATGAAATATTAAAAAAAAATTGAAATAAAATATAAAATAATAAATAAAGTAAAGTAAAGTAAAGTAAAGTAAAGTAAAGTAAAGTAAAATAAAATAAAATAAAATAAAATAAAATAAAATAAAATAATAAAACAAAACAAATAGTCCAAAGATACTTTCATGGTCATGTGGCCAGCATGACTATACACCAACCAGTAGTGTGTCCCTTGACCTGAGGTGGAGTGTGAGCAGGCGGCGTGTGGACAAAGGCCCCGGAGAAGGCCAGAGTCAGGCACTGGCGTGTGCTGAAGTAGAAAGCGAGCAGGTGGTATGCAGAGGCCTGAGCCAAGGCCTGGCACTTCTCTTGACCTGAGGTGAAGGGCGAGTGGGCAGCATGTGGGTGGAAGGATGGTGAGAGCCAGCTCTAAAAGGCAGCCGAGCTTCACTGTGTCCACCCCGAGGCGGTGGCCTAGACCATCCCGGGGCTTGGTGCTCGACTGGGTTTGTGGTTGCCTAGACTGGCCTGTGAGTCAACTTGACCAGGGTTTGCTTGCAGACTCACTTACCCAGGGAGGCCAGGCAGAAGACAGCAATGGTGGGCGAGCAGGCGAGTGGGTAGGGTGACCGGGTGGTGAGGGTGACCTGCGGCAAGCCCAGCCAGAAATGGCACTTGCCAGATCTTGAACTAGTTAAAATTTCCACTACCGGTTCAGTTGAACAAGTTTGAATTGGCTGAATACCACCTCTGACCATAGTGCACAGAACACTGTTATCTTTCCTCCAAACTGATACCTATTCATCTATTTACATTTTCCGGCATATAAGACGACTGGGTGTATAAGACGACCCCCTAACTTTTCCAGTTAAAATATAGAATTTGAGATATACTCGCCGTATAAGACTACCCCTCTTCTGACGCACACCAAATAAAAATGAAAAAAAAAACCATCAGGGAGAGCAAAGGTGGCGGCGGGAGTAGCGGAGGCGAGGCGGAGAAGAAAGAAGCGGCGGATAGCTGGTGAGGCACCGGCTAGAGGGCTGGACCCTGCCGCTTTGCCGCCGCTCCCGCCGCCGGCTTTGCTGGGGTCGAGCGCCACGCCCGGCGGCAGGAACTGCAGAGGGTAGCCGGCGTACGCTCCGGCTAACGAGCCCTTGCCGCAGCTATCCGCCACTTCTTTCTTCTCCGCCTCGCCTCCGCTACTCCCGCCGCCACCTTTGCTCTCCCCGCCGGGCAAGAGGCAAAGGCGGCGGCGGGAGTAGCGGAGGCGAGGCGGAGAAGAAAGAAGCGGCAGATAGCTGCGGCAAGGGCTCGTTACGCCAGCGAATTTCCTATACTGTGGAATCAGTATCCGGCGTATAAGACGACCCCCCACTTTGGAAAAGATTTTCAGGGGTTAAAAAGTCGTCTTATACGCCGGAAAATACGGTACATGTTTTCAAACTGCTAGTTGGCAGGAGCTGGGGCAAGCAATAGAAGCTCACTCCATCATGCGGTACTAGGTCTTGAACTTGCGACTCTCGTGTCTACAAGCCCAACATCTTAACTGCTTGGCCATCATGCCCCTTGTCACATGCATTATTAGTGGCATCTAAAACTTCTGAATTACAATCAGCACTAAAATTGTTTGAGTAATTTCAAATATTTTTATAAACAATTAAAGAGAATTGTAAAGGTGAATATAGTAATTCCCTTTAAGTGTTTATAAAAATATTCGGAACCACCCAAACAATTTTAGGGCTGATTGTAATTCAGAAGTTTTAGATGCCATTAAAGCAGGTGACAGGGGATATGATGGCCAAGCAGTTAAGACACTGGAGGGTTGTGAGTTTTTATTTTATTTTATTTTGATACAATAACAGTTAGCTTGTTAACTGTTATTACAATATATTATAATAAATTATGTACCAAAATTATGGAATTTATCAATATGAGGAATAATACATTTACTGAGCATGGGGCTAATCCAGGCCTGCAACCTAGGATTGACATCATTGATTCTCTGCTCATAAATTTATTTATTTATTTATTCAATTTTTATGCCGCCCTTCTCCTTAGACTCAGGGCGGCTTACAACATGTTAGCAATAGCACTTCTTAACAGAGCCAGCGTATTGCCCCCAAAATCTGGGTCCTCTCCATTGATATAATTACAATACTGATCAATATCATTCCACTTATTCTAGATTTAATGTACTATTTAAAAACTGAGTTGCTTTCTACTGTACTTTTTTTCTATTTTATATCCCACTCTTTCCTCCTGTGTATTAAAAACTATTTTTATAGAGGAAAAAAACTGAAAGAAAATCAAAGTGATCCTTGCACATCATTCCCAACATTTTGGAAAGATGTGGAAATTTTGGGAGAAGATACTTTCTTTTACCATTTGTTTTTCCACATCATCTCTCAGTGTCTCATTCTTAGCAGTTAAAATGAACTGTTCGAGATATTATAGCTAGTTGATTAACTTAAAACCGGAGTTTTTTAAAGGGAAGATAACAAAGTTAATCTTCCACCCTCAACCTCTAACAGTTGGTTTCATCACGCTTCAGAAGGGTCACCATGATTCTTAATATTCCACACAATGAGAATTCCTCCTCATTGTCATTGATAAATTCATCATGACCTGATTGAAAACAATAAGATTACATACATAATAAAATAAACTTTAAAAGAGTGTAAAGCACTACTATTAATTTCTAATCTTCAAGGTTCCAGTACATCATCTACATCTTATGTCTTCACAGTGTATATCTTCTGGTATGTCAACATGAGGGGGAGCTTACTTTTAAGCTCTTTATCACCCCACAACCTTCCTGTGGCAGGTCCCCCCTCCCTCATTTCAGAAGGCAATGGTAGGATGGGTTATGGTTAGAATCTAGGAGCAAACAATTCTCTCTGACAGACTTCCAAGGATTGTTTAGTTCTTCTTTAAAGATATCTTCCTGCTACTCAACCTATAGAAAGTAAAAAAAAAACAACCCTTAAAAATACAAAACTTATCAAAACATTGGCCAATACTGAAACAAAAGGGATAGCTGTGTAGACTTGCAAGTGGTTCTAGTGGAGACATTCCTAATGGAAGATCCCAAATCACTTGCTAAAAAATGTTCATTAAAAAAAAGGAAATAGGGAGAAAAAACAGGTAGGCAACAATCATACATTATGTGCCTGAATAAGTAATTTCAAACTACGATGCAGGATTTCATGCAACAGTGTGAGGCTTAAAAGCCAGATAAATCATGAAATTTAGCAAAAGTGACTTGCAAAAGGATATTCAGTAGTTTATATTATCAAATTGGAATCTTTCCAGTAGAAGCCCAACACAATACCTTATCACACAATATTTCTTGGAGCTTATCTTTTTCTTCTGAAAGTAGCTTCCTTACCAGCTTGAACTGAATGATATTGGAGGCATTTGGATCTATTTCTTTTTACAGCAATGTCTCAAAACAGAAAGTTATTGCTCTGAATGGATGGCACACCCTGGCTGCTAATTATCTAGGGAAGCGTTAAACTTTGCTTGCAATTTTCCTGCAACGCTTGCAGCTGTTCTATCACTCCAACTATCTCTCCCTTGGAGGTGGGGGTTTCCCAATCTTTGAAAGTCATCTTTGATGTCATCCCCTTTCTTGCCAATGGTATTTAGTGACTAAATACGTTTAGCAGGAATTCTCATCAGTAGCTATCCCCTCAGTCATGGGGGAAACACTATTTAATCACTGGATAAATCATGTCTTGAAAAATAAGAGCAAACACTCCTCTGTAAAAGGAGGCAGAGGGCAAATGTGACAGATTTTGAATTCTTTCTCTGCCGCTTCTGCAAAAGGCTTGACAATCAAAGACATGTTTCTACTTGAGAAGGGCTTGCAAATGTACACAGTCTAATTCTACGGTTGCTGTATCATGTCCGCCAAGGCCACCCATGAATTCAGTTGGATTCCCCTAAATGCAATTCATACAGTCTCCTAACATGTATCCACTCTATATTCAGAAATACATTTTATTTTTCTACCTTTTTATGTACTTATTACCGAACACTGGTATAAGTACGTATGGTAGGTATTGTACTAGTGCAACCACAGGAAACACATATTCAGCTGAAAAACATGACTTACTTCTAAGACTTTTATTACATACAGTGTTAATTGCATTCTTGGAAATCATGTTCTTTTCTACCAAGAAGGGTGGCGGGAGGCATATTAATAGAGGAATTTCTATTACAGGTAGTCCTCATTTAGTGACCACACAATTGGACTATATGAAACTGTTGACTGTGCATGAGATCTTACTTCGCTTTGTTTGGCAGACATATGAAGATTGTAAATGTTGGCATTCGTCACAAACTTACATTTTCATCACTATCGTAACTGTAAACAATCACTGTATGGGGGAACTATGGTGCTTTTATGACAGGGGTGGGGAACTATGGCCCTTTTATGATATGTGGACTTCTGGCTCAGGAATTCTGGGAGCTGAAGTCCACAAGTCATACAGGGGCCATAGTTCCTAACTTCTACTTTAATGGTATATTTCTTAATCTTCTTCATCTTCCAGAAAAGATGTGAGCGATGAAAATGATTTCACCCTCCCTCCCAACAACTCCATTCACTTTATGGTGAAGGCATCACAGATTGTCCTTCCTATCACCGAGGACCATCCCTGCCTGCAGCACAGGTACAACGTAGGGGAATATTCAGACCAGTGAAACCATCATTTTCAAAAGAAGCTGTGGCAGACAATGGATCTCCTCTGCCTAACCTCCGCAGGACCATCTGTTTGATGGATGGGAATGAGAACCATCCATGGATGCTCCTTAGAGGGAGGATCTCCTACCATTAATTATTTGTTTGTTTGTTTGTTTGTTTGTTGTTTGTTTGAATTTTTATGCCGCCCTTTTCCTTAGACTCAGGGCAGCTTACAACATGTTAGCAATAGCACTTTTTAACAGAGCCAGCATATTGCCCCCACAATCTGGGTCCTCATTTTACCCACTTCGGAAGGATGGAAGGCTGAGTCAACCTAGAGCTGGTGATGAGATTTGAACCGCTGACCTGCAGATCTAGCAGTCAGCTTTAGTGGCCTGCAGTACTGCACTCTACCCACTGCGCCACCTCGGCTCATTACCACCAAAAGGCATTTCATTTTCCCATTTTTATCCAGATAGATACAGGCAGTCCTCAATTTATGGACCAACTGGAGCCAGAACTTCTGTTGCTAAGTGATGCGGTTGTTAAATGAATTGTGCCGTTTTATGATCGCTTTTGCTATACTCAGTAAATCATCACAGTTGTTAATTGAATCACACAGTTGTTAAGGAAATGCAGTCATAAATACATAGCAGTTGCCAAGACCTGAAATTTTGCTCAAGATGCTGTGACATGCATAGTGCAAAGACCAGTGTCAAGGTCCAACTGGTACGGAGGAGGATGCTGCAGCGGTAGTGAAACTGCAGCTGCACACGCAGCTTTGGGTCTCCGGCATGTGTACACATCCCAACAAAATTTTGCTTCTGTGCATGCGCATGTGCAGAAGCAAAAAAATTGCGGAAATCACACACACACACACACACACACACACACACGTCACCTTGTGAGATTTTGCTTCCTGTGCATGTGCAGAAGCAAAATCTCACTGGAACACATGTGCGTGCACACCAGAGACCTGAAGTTGTGCATGCAGCGCACCGGTAGGAGCATTAGTGGCAGCCCCAACAATTTCAAATGGTTGTTAAATGAATGATTGTAAGTCATAAACTACCTGTAGACAGATAATAGGCATTGTTCCTGTCAAGTCAGCATTGATATCTGGAAACCATCCTGGGCAGGGGTTTTTGGCAAGATTTTGGAAGTACAGCCTTAAAACCATTCATTTAAGATGAGATGTTAACTTGGTTTCTAACTTGGTCACTACATCAAACTGAGTCTACTTCATTAATAGTAATAATTTTGGATAAAAGTTAAATTTCAATCATATGTGAACTATTAGTACAATACAGAAAAAAAAGTAAAGCTATTTTTTGATTAACCAGGAGGGGCTGGGGACTGATGAAAGGTGTGGGTGTGGGTTGCTTATTGACATGCTCATTAGCTCAAGAAAACACATTCTCTCTGCTAAATCTCTTTCAGACAACATGGGTAATGGCCAAGATCAGAGAGATAATCCAGAGGACTCCAAAACATTTTGATATATTTTCTACAATGCACCTGCCAATTCATGCGAAAGGGAAAAAAACAATGGAAATTTATACTTGCAAGTTTCTGTTACTGTGAGCAATCTTTGTAAAAATATTTTTACGCCTAGGTGGACTCTTCTTGGTCTGGTCTGCCTCCTAGGATTAACAACAATCTTGCAAATCTGAATGTACGTCACCTTCTCTCTCTTTTATATTCAAGTGAACAGAATGAGTTGGAAGGGACCTTGGAGGTCTTCTAGTCCAATACCCCCCATACACGATTCAGGCAGGAAATCTTATATGCCATTTCAGATAAATGGTTGTCCAGTCTTCTTAAAAATTTGCAGCATTGAACTACCCACAACTTCTGAAGGCATTTTGTTCCACTGATTTAGTATTTAAACTATCAGGAAATTTCTCTTTAGTTCTAGGTTGCTTCTCTCCTTGATTAGCTTTTTGTTCACTTTTGTCCATGGAGAATAGCTTGACTCCCTCTTCTTTGTGACAGCCCCTTAGATAGTGGAACACTGCTATCATGTCACCTTTAGTCCTTCTTTTCATTAAACTAGACATACCCAGTTCCTGCAACCATTCTTCACATATTTTAGCCTCCAATCCTCTAATAATCTTTTGTTGCTCTTCTCTGCGCTCTTTCTAGAGTCTCAACATCTTTTTTTTACATCATGGTGATGATGTGCTCTTTGAAACCTGTTTCAGTTGGGGCCAAAGCAGTATTTATCTACTTGCTGTCTTGGGAACAGATCTTCCCCCTCTCCACCAAAACCAATCTCTTTACCCTCTACAGATGAGATGATCACTTAATAAACATGTAGTATCAAATATAGAAGCAAAACCTGTGTTCTGTGTTCAGTTCTGGAGACCTCACCTACAAAAAGATATTGACAAAATTGAACGGGTCCAAAGACAGGCTACAAGAATGGTGGAAGGTCTTAAGTATAAAACGTATCAGGAAAGACTTAATGAACTCAATCTGTATAGTCTGGAAGACAGAAAGAAAAGGGGGGACATGATCGAAACATTTAAATATGTTAAAGGGTTAAATAGGGTTCAGGAGGGAAGTGTTTTTAACAGGAAAGTGAACACAAGAACAAGGGGACACAATCTGAAGTTAGTTGGGGGAAAGATCAAAGGCAACATGAGAAAATATTATTTTACTGAAAGAGTAGTAGATCCTTGGAACAAACTTCCAGCAGACGTGGTTGGTAAATCCACAGTAACCGAATTTAAACATGCCTGGGATAAACATATATCCATTGTAAGATAAAATACAGGAAATAGTATAAGGGCAGACTAGATGGACCATGAGGTCTTTTTCTGCCGTCAGTCTTCTATGTTTCTATGTAACCTATTTAATTTCAGCCATAACATTTTGGGAAGTGTTTGAGAGAACTGATGTATTCAAGCAGCAGTTTGTTGGGTTTGAATGCAGCATAAACAGAGAGTTTTCCTGTTCCTTTGTTGCCACAAGAAGATTTTCCAGGATTTATAATACTGTTAAGACTAAGACACCTAACAAAGCTTTATGACAGAGGTCTTCAAATTTGGCAACTTTAAGACCTGTGTACTTCAAGTCCCAGAATTCTCCAGCCAGCATAGCAAAGCCCCACTCTCTCTTTCTCTCTTTCCCTCTTTCTCTCACTCACTCTCTTTCTATCTCTCCCTCAGTATCAATATTTCTCCATTATTTTCTCATTTCCACAAGTCTTAAAGTTGTCAAGTTTAAAGACCCCTGCTTTATGGGCATGTATCTTTCAGCTACTAGCTTTCCCACTTTTGAGCACTAACGTTTTTTGGACATCTTCCGCTCATCACATCTAAAGCCCTCAGAAAATGCTCTTCTTTTGGAAGCAGCAGCAGCAGCAAAACCAACCACAGAGAACATTTATTTATTTATTTTGTCAGGTATGTATTGGTAGTATACGTAGATATAATGCTATTTATATACATGAGATGGGTACTAATAAAAGGAAACATTGGGACAAGGAGGGTAGGCATGCTGATGCATTTAGGCACACCCCTTACTGACCTCTTAGGAATTGTGTGAGGTCAACAGTGGATAGTCTAAGGCAGGGGTCCCCAAACTTTTTACACAGGGGGTCAGTTCACTGTCCCTCAGACTGTTGGAGGGCTGGAGTATAAAAAAAACCCTATGAACAAATCCCTATGCACACTGCACATACCTTATTTAAAGAAAAAAACAAATACAATATTTAAAATAAAGAAGTAATAAAGTAATTTACACTTCTTTATTAACAAGTAAATTTGAACTTAAATCAACAAACTCCCTTCATTTCTCCTTCCTTCCTTCCCTCCCTCCTTCCTCTCCACTTCTCTCTTCCCTCTGTTTTTTCCTTCTCTCTCATGTTTCATTTTCCTCTCCCTCGTTCTTACCTCCATCATTTTCTCAGTATCAATATTTCTCCATAATTTTCTCATTTTTTTCTTCCTCTTTTCTCTCTCTCTCTCTTTCCATCTCTCCCTCTTCCTTTCTCTCTCCCTCTCTATCTCTCCCTCAGCCCCACTCTCTCTTTCTCTCTTTCCCTCTTTCTCTCACTCACTCTCTTTCTATCTCTCCCTCAGTATCAATATTTCTCCATTATTTTCTCATTTTTCTCTTCCTCTTTTCTCTCTCTCTTTCATCTCTCCCTCTTCCTTTCTCTCTGCCTCTCTCTCTTTCTCTCTTTCTCTCTTTCCCTCTCTTTCTCTCTCTTTCCCTCACTCACTCTCTTTGTATCTCTCCCTCTTTCTCTCTCTCCCTCTTTCTCTCTCTCCCTCTTTCTTTGTCTCTTTCCCTCTCTCCCTTTCTATCTCTCCCTTCTTTTTTCTCTCCCTCTTTCTCTCTCCCTTTCTATCTCTCTATCTCTCTCTTGCTTTCTTTCTCTCTCTCTCCCTCTCTTTCTTTTTTTAAAAAAAATATATTTATTAATTTTTTCCTCTTTTTTTTTAAAAGTACATAGTCATATTTACAGATGAATCTACATCGTATATACATTCCTATCGACATTGTCTTCTAATTACTTTTAGATTTCTTGATGTTTTATTCCATTGCTTCTTTTAAGTTTCTTTTTTTGGTCCATTGGTACCATTTTGTCCAGGTTTCATAATAGTCCGATTCTTTTCGATTATTAAGTTCCATTGTCAATCTGTCCATCTCTGCACAGTCATATATTTTCTTGATAATCTCATTATCTTCAGGTATTTGCGGATTTTTCCAGTTCTGTGCAAATACAATTCTTGCAGCTGTTGTAATATGCAAGCTTAAATATTTTACATTTTTAGAATAGTTACCTCTCATAATACCCAATAAAAAAAATTCCGGCGTATATTCTATTTTTGTATTTGTTATTTGACACAACCAATTATTTATTTTTTTCCAGTATTTTCTTGTCTCTGGACATAACCACCATAGGTGAAAGAAGGTGCCTTGAGTGTTTTTACATTTCCAACACATTGGGCTGTAGTTTTTATGCATTTTAGCTAGTCTTTTGGGTGGAAGGTGCCAACGGTATAGCATTTTATATTGGTCTCTCCCTCTCTTTCTATCTCTCCCTCTTTCTCTCTCCCTCTTTCTCTCTCTTTCTCTCTGTCCCTTTCTCTCTCTTGCTTTCTCTCTCTCTCTCACACACTCTTTCTCTCTCTCTCTCTTTCTATCTCTCCCTCTTCCTTTCTCTCTCTCTCCCTCCCTCTCTCTATCTTTCTCTCTGTCCCCCCTCTCTCTCTCTTTATTTTATTTTATTTATTCATTCATTTGTGCAATACACAAATACATATCAATACACAAATACAAATCTTGCTTTCTCTCTCTCTTTCTTTCTCTCTCTCTCTTTCTCTCTGTCCCCCTCTCTCTCCAGCAACGGCTTACTCTCTCTCTCTCTCCAATTACAGGTAGTCCCTGGTTACATGGTCTCCGACTTATGATGTTTCATTGTTACAATGACCCGGGGACAGCAGCGGAGCTCGGAGGCTGCAGCAATGCAGCGCGGAGGACCGGCTGTTGGTCCCTGCCGCCACCGCCTCTGTTCAAGCAAAGGGATCTCCGCGCTGGGCGGCCTCGGAGGCTGTAGCAATGCAGTGCCGAGAAGGACCGGCTGTTGGTCCTTTAAAGCCGCCGCTGCCCACAGCGGAGATCCCTTCGCCTGAATGGAGGTGGCGGTGGCGGCGACTTCAAGGAACCAACACCCGGTCCTTCTCGGCACTGCATTGCTGCAGCCTCCGAGTACGCCCACCGTGGAGATCCCTTCGCCCGAATGGAGGTGGCAGCGATGGCGGCGGCCTTGGAGGCTGCAGCAACGCAGCGCCAAGAAAGACCGGCTGTCAGTTTTTGAAGCCTCTGCTGTCACCCACCATGGAGATCCTTTCACCCGAACGGAGGCGGTGATGAAGGGATCTCCATGGTGGGTGGCGGCGGAGGCTTCAAAAACCAACAGCCGGTTCTTCTCGGCACGGCGTTGCTTCAGCCTCTGAGGCCGCCCACCGAGGAGATCTCTTCACCTGAATGGAGGCGGCGGCGGCCTCGGAGGCTGCAGCAATGCAGCGCTGAGAAGGACCGGCTGTTGGCCCCTTGAAGTCGCCACTGCTGCCTCCATTCGGGCAAATTCAGGGGGTTCCTGAATCTCCCATCCACTCACCGTGGAGGAGGAGGTAGGGAGGAGGAGCTGAGCTGAGCTTCCTTCCGCTTCCTTTGAGGTGGCAGGTGAGCTTTGCAGCTTTGCCTCCAAGGAAGTGGAAAGAAGCTCAGCTCAGGGGCGGGCCTGGAGCAGCAGCAGCTGCCACCGCCGCCTACTCCACCCCGCGCTTCGGCCACACCAGGGGCAAGTAAGCTGAGGCTAGGCCCGTCACCCCCGGCTCCAAGCTCCCTTCCCCGCGATCCGGGATGGCATAGCTGTCAACCAGTTAGTGCGGAGAGGGGGGGATCCTAATGGCTTGCTTACGGCTCCGGAGGTACTGGCCCTGCAGTGCCTTCAGCACTTCCAGCTGCTCTTGCAGGGCTTCCAGGCTGAGGGCAGAGGCTAGTGCCCTCCCCGCGGGGCGGCAAAAAAGCGGCACTCTCCCGCTCTCTCTTTCCCTCTCTTTCTTGCTTTATTTCTCTCTCTCTCACTCACTCCCTTTCTATCTCTCCCTCTTTCTCTCTCTCTCTCCCTCTCCGCAGCAGCCCCCCTCCCATGCCAAAAGTGCCCAAACGCGTGCAAACCTCACTGCTGCAAAATCCCTGAAGGGAAAAAAAAAGCAAAAAAGCAGCACTGGAGGGACCAAGATGGTCTGCAGCTGAGCGTCTGGAGGAGGAGGAGGAGAAAAGCCAGGGGACGGGGAGGAAAGCGGGCCTGCAATTGGCCAATTTCTTTCTCGCCTTCAGGGAGAGGAACTGCTGCTGCTCTGCCATAGGGTGCTTTCCTCCCCGCCCCCTGGCTTTCTTCCTCTTCCTTGCCGCCGCCAGATGCTCAGCAGCAGAGTGGAGGGGAGATTCGGGAGCTTATGGTAAAATCTCGTACGCTGCCGCGGGCTGGGTAAATGGCTTCAGCGGGCCGCATCCGGCCCGTGGGCCATAGTTTGGGGACCGCTGGTCTAAGGGTAAAGTTTTGGGGGTTTGATGATGAAACTACAGATTCAGGTAGTGAGTTCCAGGCATTAACTACTCCGTTGTTAAAGTTATATTTTCTACAATCAAATTTGGAGCCGTTTACTTTGAGCTTGTATCTGTTGTGTGCTTGTTGTGGTTGTGTGCTTGTTGTGGTTGAAGTTGAAGTAGTTGTTGACAGGAAGGATGTTATAGCAGATGATTTTATGAACTATGCTTAGGTTGTGTGAAGGCGATGTAGCTCTAAGCTTTCTAAGCCCAGGATTTCAAGTCTAGTTGGGTAAGGGGTGACTTGATCGAAGTGTATAAAATCATGCATGGGATAGAAAAGGTGGATAGAGAAAAAATATTTTCTCTATCACACAATACTAGGACAAGGGGGCACTCCCTAAAGCTCATAGATAAGAAAGTGAGGACAAATCAAGGTAAATATTTCTTCATCCAGAGGGTCGTTGGTTTATGGAATTCACTTCCAGAAGAGGTCGTGACAGCTGTCAGCCTTGATAGCTTCAAGGCAGGATTAGACAGATTCATGGATGGCAAGCATATAGATGGTTATTGAAACGGATATCCAAGTGCTGCCTCTATGTTGGTTGAGGCAGGCAGGATTCCATATGTTTGTGCAGTGTAGGAATTGCAAGTTACAGGATAATTTTTTTCTGAAACCAAATTGTTTGTTAGAGAGTAGATTGTTAGTTTCTAGATGGTAATTAATGGATTGATTTATGATTGATTCCATGACTTTGCATGTGACACAGCATAGAGAGATTGGTCTGGATTTCTACTAGACAGGGAGGTGTCTGTAATATGGTAAATGATTTAGCTTTACTAGCAATGGAAACTGCAGTTTAATGTTTCCAAATGTAAAATAATGCACTTGGGGAAAAGGAATCCTCAATCTGAGTATTGTATTGGCAGTTCTGTGCTAGCAAAAACTTCAGAAGAGAAGGATTTAAGGGTTATGATTTCTGACAGTCTCAAAATGGGTGAGCAGTGTGGTCGGGCAGTAGGAAAAGCAAGTAGGATGCTTGGCTGCATAGCTAGATGTATAATAGGAAGCAGGAAGAAGGAGATTGCGATCCCGCTATATAGAGCGCTGGTGAGACCACATTTGGAATACTGTGTTCAGTTCTGGAGATCTCACCTACAAAAAGATATTGATAAAATTGAACAGGTCCAAAGACGGGCTACAAGAATGGTGGAAGGTCTTAAGCATAAAACATATCAGGAAAGACTTAATGAACTCAATCTGTATAGTCTGGAGGACAGGAGGATAAGGGGAGACATGATCGAAATATTTAAATACGTCAAAGGATTAAATAAGGTTCAGGAGGGAAGTGTTTTTAATAGGAAAGTGAACAAAAGAACAAGGGGACACAATCTGAAGTTAGTTGGGGGAAAGATCAAAAGCAACATGAGAAAATATTATTTTACTGAAAGAGTAGTAGATCCTTGGAACAAACTTCCAGCAGACGTGGTTGGTAAATCCACAGTAATTGAATTTAAACATGCCTGGGATAAACATAGATCCATCCTAAGATAAAATACAAAAAATAGTATAAGAGCAGACTAGATGGACCACAAGGTCTTTTTCTTCCGTCAGTCTTCTATGTTTCTAAGAATATGAGGTCAATGCAGTTGTTGAATCTAGTATTGTTGGTTACTAGTTGATTGTGTCCCAGATTGGTAACAGTGTTGTATAAGGTTGTATGGATGGATTCAGTCATGCACTTGTTTAGGGTCCACTTAATGGGAGGTAGATTGAGGTCTCCAAGAAAGATAAGGGGGTATGGGCCAGAGGCTGCCCACATTAGCAGCGAGGTTAATGTGTTCATATGTGTTATGTTGTAGTCTGGGGCTCAGCAACAAAGTAGGAAGCGAAGTATGGCATTTAAGGATAGATCACATGCCGGAACTGAGCAAATGCCTCAGCCAGGGAAGCACTTCCACACCACAGGACATTTCAAAAGACAAGAAGTTGCAACTTGGGGCCAGGTTTGGAACAAAGATCGCATTGGTTCCATGCTGTTACTCGCAGTGAGCGGTCAGATGTGGTTTTATAAGTTGGAGAGCCAACTCAAGAGCAAAAAAGAAAAAGAAAAGAAAGCTAGTTAACTTTGCGGACGCTATCTAGCATTTGGCTGCTCGCAGCAGACACTTCTCCGGACTCGGAAGGCTCGGGTGGAAGCCTCAATTTCCTGCGCCAAGAGTCGAGGAAACGAGGGCGGGGCGGACTGGCTTCCCTTCTCAGCGCTGCATCCAGCTGGGTGTGAGTGTGAGAGACTCTGACTCTGCTCCAGGGGGAGATCTCCTCCTGGGCGGGCGGCGCTTCCCTCATTTCTCCCTGTTTTCTCCCCTCCTCCCCTCGCTTCCCTTCGCAAGGAAGGCGCTATAAATGCCGCGACCGCCTGAAACGGGAAGCGACGACGGGGCACCTCAGTTTGACTCGAAGAGCGCTCGCCGTCACCGCCCGCCAACATGTGGTTCCTCCTAGTGGCGATGGGCAGCCTGACCGCGAGCCTGGCGTCGCCCACACCGTCTCCGGCGCCGGTCCCCTTAGGTGCGCAGTGCCTGGGCTCCGCCTGCTTCGCTTTATTCGGCATGTCCAGGAGTTTCGCCGAGGCGGGCGACGTGTGCGAGGCGGGCGGCGGGCACCTCATGACGGTCCGCTCCACGGTGGCGTCGGAGGCCATAGCGCTGCTGCTCCTGCCGCGCGACCACTTTGACAGCGCCTGGCTAGGCTTGCGCCTGCCCGAGAATCGCTGCGTCGAGCCGGCGAAACGCCTGAGGGGATTTCAGTGGGCGACCGGCGACGAGCGGACGGACTTCGTCGCCTGGGAGAGCAACGGGTCCGTGGCAAAAGGGCCCCGCTGCGGCCCCACTTGCGTGGCGGTGACTCGCCAGCTGAAGTGGCAGGAGCGCGCGTGCGACGCCTCCGCCGAAGCCATCTTCTGCGAGTACAGCTATCCGAACGGGACCTGCGGGCCCCTGCCGTCCACCTTCGCCGTCAGTTACCTCACGCCCTTCGGCGCCCGAGAGAGCGACCTGGTGGCCTCTCCGCCGGGCACCACGGTGGCGGTGCAGAGTTTGGGGGTCGTTCTGGAGTGCCGCGCTCAGGGCAGCAACGGGTCTTTCGAATGGGGGTCGGCCGCGCCCGGCGCCTGGGATTGCCAGTTGCAAAATGGGGGCTGTCAGGATCAGTGTCATTTGGACGAGCAAGGCCCCCCCCGCTGCGCCTGCCCGGAAGGCGAAACGCTGTTGGAGGACCAACGGAGCTGCTGGTCCCCCTGTGCCAGTTTAGGATGCCAGCATCATTGTGAGCCTCAGGGTGACTCTGGAGTCTGTATGTGCTTTGAGGGTTATATGCTGGGTTCCGACGGCAAGAGCTGCGTGGACATCGATGACTGTCAGGCCACACCAGGGCTTTGTGAACAGGTGTGCGTTAACACCGAGGGCTCATTTCATTGCGACTGCTGGCAAGGCTATGTGCTGACGAATGACAAATGCCTCCGGGAAAACTGGGGGTGCTTTGATTTGACGTGTGAACATGAGTGCAACCTTGTTGGTGGAGAGTATAAATGCACATGTTCTGAGGGATATAGTCCAGACCCCAAAAATCCTAATAAGTGTCTCCAAGTCTGTAACCAGACTGAATGCGCTGCACAGTGTGACCCTCACGGTGTGAATGATTGCTTGTGTCCGGAACATTTCATCTTAGATGTGAAAGCAGATGGTCAGAAACTATGCACAGACATCAACGAGTGTGAGTCTGGATACTGTGGTTCCCTGAAGTGCATAAATACACCTGGCAGTTACAAATGCATCTGTCCCGATGGACGTATTCAAGGGGACAACTTCTGTGAGCAGCCCACAGAAGAACCAGACGAGTTTTCAGGTGAAACTGAAACTTACCCCAAATTATCTGTTCCTCCTTCTTTTGCCCCACCAAAGGCTGGCAGCAGCCGAGGGACATTGGTTGCCATCATTGTTAGCGTCACCCTTACGATTGTGATGTTGGTAGTCATTATCTGCTACCTATTGAAGAAACACTGTGCTGCACAAAGCATATCGGACTACAAATCTCAGCAGTCTGAAAGTGGTGTAGCACTTCAGCATGTTAGTCCATCGTGTGACTCTTCCAGACAGAAAATGTAGGTAACATTCATTTTGGAAGGAGAAAAGAGACGGCGATTTTAAAAACTGGAAGGAAATGTTTATGAATCTGTGTTTGGGGGTGGGGGTGGGGAGAGTCCTGTGCAGATGCTGTTTAATTCACAACTGCCTGCATGAATTCTGAAGTAATATTTTTCATTTCCTGAGAGTTAATTGTCATGCCATGAGAGCAATGTTAGTACTTGACACTGACTTATAATGTGAATCCCACATGTGCAGAGAAATGGGAGTGGGGTGCATTTATGTAAGACTTCAGTACTACCCGTCTTTTCTCCAAATGCAACATGATTGGTCTTATTATTTGCTGTGGAGACATGATGCTGCCTGGGTTGAAGATCAAGATCAAATGAAATGGGAAGGATATTAAACTCTTCTACAAGTATTTTGTCTGGAAGCTTTCACTGTTAAACATATACAGTATTTCTAATTCACAGCTTTCGCCTTGTTAACATTACTGGATAAAAATTCTATGTAACAGTCTTGACATAGTCTCTGTAAATGTTGAAGGAGTTAGCTACCAGCCCATGCCAAATTATCCATTTATTTTGCAACACACTACTACGCAGCCCCATTCTCCTCTCCCTTTTTCTAATTACAGATTTTGGTTTTTACCTTCCATACGAGACACTCAGTTTGTAATACAAACTTTCTGTGTTTTTAAAGTAGTTTTGAGTATTAAAGTAGTTTTGAGTATAGTTTTAAAGTAGTTTTGAGCTGTGCTGTTATAAGCACAGCTACTTTAGTGCGATGTTGTTGCTTTTTTCTTTGTGCGGCTTTCCTTTGTCTTCATCTCATTTTCAGATTGTTCTATTTGTTTCACAATGGATTTCTCTAATTGAAAAACAATGGATTTCTCTAATTGAAAAACATGTGACATACCAGTTTGCACTTTGGACACTTTTATTTAACTGGATTAAATTCCTTTTTTCCTATTTTGTTTATAATATAAAATGTTCACCAGTTGTAGTGGAAGCTGTATCATGCCTTTCAGATTTTTAGTACTGTATTGGAAAGAGTTGGAGAATGACATATTAATGCCTTCATTTGAGAAACTCTTTCATTTTTATTTAAGACAATAGGCAAGACAAAAAGAACTCTAAACATTGTAAAGTGAATTGTATCTAATCAGTCCTGAAACAAAATCCAGGTAAATGTAAGCCCATTGGTTAATACAGTTCCTGTATTAATTGGTTAATACAGTTCCAATGTGGTATTTTTTAACACATGGCTCTCTTAATAAATTGAAGCAAATGAGATTTATAAGTGAATGTTTTATGTATGTATTTATAGAAAATATGCTATAAAGTTATTTTTCCATCTTATGTACATAAAAGGTCCATCTCTATAAAATTTGCAGCATGATCTCTTTCACATACTACATACATGTTGTGTTTCAAGCATCTCCTTATTTTGTCTGGATTTCCAGATTTATGTTAGATTTCTTGAACCTCTAGGATAAAGTTTGCAAGGATTAAATAAAGCTATATTAGCTTCATGCCTATCCTTCATTTAAGTAATATTAAACTTATTGGGAAAAATTGGGAAAATTGGCACATGCACTAAGTACTATGAACCTGTTTCTATTAAATAAACATTTACAAGGTTGCACAAGGGAACAGAATGATCAACAAAGATAATTTAGAACTAAAATTATCTGCTGGGTTATTTTTAATTAGTTCAGTAAATGAAGATCATTTTTGGCTAGACATTTGTGAAGTAAGCATATGTTTTAAGTTTTTTGTTATTTCAAGATATGCATATATTATCAGGAAATAAAATATTACAGTGGCATTCTGACCACAAATAAAGTGTGAAATATTTATTTTATAAATAATGCATAACATCAATGCAACAGCTGATGTAGTATAACAGGTATTGGCTTTAAAATTTTAAAAATTAAAACAATGAAGGAACTATGGACATTAGCATTTAAATGGCTATAGTTAATACATAGCAAAGTCATGGCTATAAAGAAATATAAATTTAGAATTTAGGTACAGTAATTTAAGAATGGACAAGATGGTTATACAATCAATAACAGATTGGTAAACCTAAAATGGTGATTTGATTAGCCACAACTAGTTTAACTAAGCTGCATAATTACTTCATTACCATTCAAAACCTTTTCATGTTCCTTAGGTTAAATGTCACTTTGTACATCTCCTTCAGCTCCTTTATATATAGCTGATGATTCTGAAAAATCAATATAATTATGACTATATTATAATATTTATTTATTTATTTATTACATTTGTATGCCGCCCCTCTCTGTAGACTCGGCGCGGCTAACAACAATAATAAAAACAGCATATAACAAATCTAATATTTAAAATAACTAAAAAAAACCTTATTAAAAACCAAACAAGCACACACACAAACATACCATGTATAAATTGTATAGGCCTAGGGGGAAAGGATATCTCAGTTCCCCCATGCCTGACGACAGAGGTGGGTTTTAAGGAGCTTATGAAAGGTGAGGAGGGGGGGCAACTCTGATCTCTGGGGGGAGCTGGTTCCAGAGGGCCGGGGCCGCCACAGAGAAGGCTTTTCCCCTGGGTCCCGCCAATCGACATTGTTTTGTCGATGGGACCTGGAGAAGGCCAACTCTGTGGGACCTAACTGGTCGCTGGGATTCGTGTGGGAGAAGGCGGTCCCGGAGATATTCTGGTCCAATGCCATGAAGGGCTTTATAGATCATAACCAACACTTTGAATTGTGACCGGAAACTGATCGGCAACCAATGCAGACTGTGGAGTGTTGGTATGACATGGGCATATTTAGGAAAGCCCATATTATACGTGCTTATAGAATTCTATTTAATCTACTTTTGTTTTTCAAACTTTCTAAGAGGATATGGATATGTGATCCTTTCCCCTTCTAGGGGGGGAAAATCTGCCAGAGCAGAAAAGCAGGCTGTACAAGATTCATATTAAGACTTGAAAATCTGGTGCTGATTTCAGAACATGCTGGGAAGAAGGGGCCTGTTTCTAGCTGGCCCTGAAAGGAGCACAAATCTGAAACAGACAAAAACAAAAGTGAAGACAAAATAGAAAATCATAATGTGTAGTAAGAGTGAAGAATATTCAGGAAACAAGAATACAAAGTCTATTTTCCCCCATGTCATTTCAATATTTTGAATTCATTATACCAAATGCAGGACTCTCAAGTAAATAAGTCAACACTGCAGCACTGGGCTTGCTTCACGTAATAAAACAGATATAATAATAATAATAATAATAATAATAATAATAATAATAATAATAATAATAATTTATTAGATTTGTATGCCGCCCCTCTCCGAAGACTCGGGGCGGCTCACAACTCAACAAAGTATGCCTTTTATACAAATAATGCTAAGCTTATAGCTGTAATGGAGTCTGCCCATTTTGGCTATATGTCATGATCGTTGTAAAACCAACCTATTTCATGATCTTTTTGTGGTGGCCATTAAGCAAGTGCTATGGTTGGAAAGCAACAGCCACAGGCATTCAGTGAATCAATTGTTCACTATGAGCCATTTAGCCCAAAGTGGTAGATTCTGGTCATCACATGCAGTTACATGTATACATTTATGAATGCAGCAAGGTTGCTGAGAGGTTAAAATGTGACCATGTGACTGAGGCAGAGGAAACCCGTCCATTGGAACTTCAGGAAACGCCAAGCAAATTGTCAGCCCAGAGAGCGACACTGGTGAGGTTGTAAGTGGAGGACTTAACAGTTCACTTGAACGATGATGATCATTCAAGCCACTCCCACCTGGTCACATGGCCAGCAAGCCACTCCTACCCAGTCACATGACCATCAAGTCACACCCACAAAATAGGCCACACCTAGAGTGTGGCAGTAAAAAATTTGGCTGCCCATTACTGTTTATATTGTTAGGTGAAATGGACCTTCCAGGAGGAAAGTGTAGCTTAGAAAGTCCATTGTGAAGGAGATGGAATGTTGAGATCATCAACTGATGGAGAATGGAAAGTTGTGGCTTCTCTAGGTTGCGGTTCTCTGGCCTCCCTAAATTGGTTGGGCTGGGCTGTGAACTGGTGAGGAAGTTTTATCACTTTGATTTAGATGCAGAGAGGTTCAATTTGGATCTGATGGGATTAGGCAGAGTGTTGAACTAGGTTTGTTCTGCTTTGGACCTAATCGGATCGGAACAAAGAAGCCCCTACGCGCAGAAAATTCAGAACACACACATCCTGGGTGTGGTCAACTGTTTCCTAGATATATTCAGTGTCTAGACTTTCTTTTATAGAGCTATCACCTTCTAGAACTTTTTCCCTAAAGATATTCCTGTCTGCTTCGTGACCCTGGCATCTAATAGGGGCTCCTGATCCCCAATGTCACCCTCCTCCTCTGAGTCAGACATTATCATCCTTGGGGTTTCTACAGTCTCTGGCAGTTCTTCAGGTTTCGTATGTTCCAATTCTCCCTCACTCTCACTCTCAAGAACACTGGCCTAGGG
Source organism: Erythrolamprus reginae (assembly GCF_031021105.1). NCBI lineage: Eukaryota > Metazoa > Chordata > Lepidosauria > Squamata > Dipsadidae > Erythrolamprus > Erythrolamprus reginae. Next base: position 149,377,112 of record NC_091952.1, on the reverse strand, counting down.
TACCAAGACAGACCTGGTCCATCCTCCTCAGAATCAATGACTAACTGAGCTGGTTGTGACCATTCACAATAGGTTTGACTTTGGTCAAATTTTAAAAAGGGGGTGGGGGAATGGTGGAATCTTCATTTTGTTTGTCATGTTTACAGTATTTTCTCCACTTAATATTTAGTAATAAGTACCCTTGAATAATAAAAAAACCCATTTTACAGCATAAACAAACAATGGTAAGTCCCAAACCAGCATCTTCATCTAACAGCCATGACAGTAACCCGAAAAATTATGTTGCTTACAAAATTAAAATTCGTAATGTTTATACAAGCTTGAACTTTTTCAACTGTAGTTTCCTGTGTAGTCCTTCCTATGTTTAGTTATTCAATCTGTGCACCCTTTTCTTTTTGGCAGTCATTGTTAAAATAATTGTTTTTCTTTGCAACTCTAGCAATTTTTGGCTGTAAAAAGGAAAGCATGAAGTGATTAAAAGCAATTTAGGGAGGCCAGAGAAGGTGAATGGTAAAATAATAACAACAACAACAACAACAACAACAACAACAATAATAATAACCTCCAACAAGGAGATCAGGGGTTGGGTCAAATTGGTGGTCAATACATCCTAGAGAGAACAAAGGTTGCCACCCTACCTTTTTTCTTTTAATAAAAGGTTTTTTTTTCTCCATAAACTCCATCCATACATCAATATGCACATACTTTGAAATAATCAATGATATACATATGCATACATTTTAAGTCATTGATTATTTCAAGGTATGTGTATATTGATGTATAGATGGAGCTAATGAAGAAAAATAAAAAAATACATAATTTGATTTTTAAAAATAGTAATTATTAACTTCAATTTTAACATTAAAAATCTGTAATGTTTTTCTATTTTATATCCCGCTCCAATCTCTTTCCTCCTGTGTATTAAAAACTATTTTTATAGAGGAAAAAAACTGAAAGAAAATCAAAGTGATCCTTGCACATCATTCCCAACATTTTGGAAAGATGTGAAAATTTTGGGAGAAGATACTTTCTTTTACCATTTGTTTTTCCACATCATCTCTCAGTGTCTCATTCTTAGCAGTTAAAATGAACTATTCGAGATATTATAGCTAGTTGATTACCGGAACTTAAAACCTGAGTTTTTTTAAAGGGAAGATAACGAAGTTAATCTTCCACCCTCAACCTCTAACAGTTGGTTTCATCACATTTCAGAAGGGCCACTGTGATTCTAAATATTCCACACGATGAGAATTCCTCCTCATTTTCATTGATAACTTCATCATGACCTGAGTGAAAACAATAAGATTACATACTTAATAAAATAAAACTTTAAAAGAGTGTAAAGCTCTACTATTAATTTCTAACCTTGAAGGTTCCAGTACATCATCTACATCTTATGTCTTCACAGTGTATATCTTCTGGTATGTCAACATGAGGGGGAGCTTACTTTTAAGCCCTTTATCATCCCACAACCTTCCTGTGGCAGGTCCCCCCTCCCTCATTTCAGAAGGCAATGGTAGGATGGGTTCTGGTTAGAATCTAGGAGCAAACAATTCTCTCTGACAGACTTCCAAGGATTGTTTAGATATCTTCCTGCTACTCAACCTATACAAAGTTTTTAAAAAAACCTTTAAAATACAAATCTTCTCAAAACATTGGCCAATACTGAAACAAAAGGGATAGCTGTGTAGTCTTGCAAGTGGTTTTAATGGAGACATTCCTAATGGAAGAACCCAAATCACTTGCTAAAAAATGTTCATTGAAAGAAAAAGGAAATAGGGAGAAAAAAAGGTAGGCAACAATCATACATTATGTGCCTGAATAAGTAACTTCAAACTATGATGCAGGATTTCATGCAACAGTGTAAAAGCCAGATAAATCATGAAACTTAGCAAAAGTGACTTTATTTATTTATTTATTTATTTATTTATTTATTTATTTATTTATTTATTTATTTATCCAATACACAATACATATTGAAGAGAATAGACATGTAGTAATATATATAAAGAAAAGGATAGAAGAAAAGATATAAAAATAGAGGAGAAGATATATGAAAGGAAGAAAAGATATATGAGATAAAGGAGAGACAATTGGACAGGGGGCGAAAGGCACACTGGTGCACTTATGTACGCTCCTTACTAACCTCTTAGAAACCTGGAGAGGTCAATCATGGATAGTCTAAGGGAAAAATGTTGGGGGTTAGGGGTTGACACTACTGAATCCGGTAATGAGTTCCATGCTTAGACAACTTGATTGATAAAGTCATATTTTTTACAGTCAAGTTTGGACTTGCAAAAGGATATTCAGTAGTTTATATTATCAAATTTGAATCTTTTCAGTAGAAGCCCAACACAATACCTTATCACACAATATTTCTTGGAGCTTATCTTTTTCTTCTGAAAGTAGCTTCCTTACCAGCTTGAACTGAAATATTGAATGATATTGGAGGCATTTGGATCTACCGGTATTTCTTTTTACAGCAATGTCTCAAAACAGAAAGTTATTGCTCTGAATGGATGGCACACCCTGGCTGCTAATTATCTAGGGAAGCGTTAAACTTTGCTTGCAATTTTCCTGCAACGCTTGCAGCTGTTCTATCACTCCAACTACCTCTCCCTTGGAGGAGGGGGTTTCCCAATCTTTGAAAGTCATCTTTGATGTCATCCCCTTTCTTGCCAATGGTATTTAGTGACTAAATACGTTTAGCAGGAATTCTCATCAGTAGCTATCCCCTCAGTCATGGGGGAAGCACTATTTAATCACTGGATAAATCATGTCTTGAAAAATAAGAGCAAACACTCCTCTGTAAAAGGAGACAGAGGGCAAATGTGACAGATTTTGAATTCTTTCTCTGCCGCTTCTGCAAAAGGCTTGACAATCAAAGGCATGTTTCTACTTCAGAAGGGCTTGCAAATGCACACAGTCTAATTCTACAGTTGCTGTATCATGTCCGCCAAGGCCACCCATGAATTTAGTTGGATTCCCCTAAATGCAATTCATACAGTCTCCTAACATCTATCCACTCTATATTCAGAAATACATTTTATTTTTCTACCTTTTTATGTCCTTATACAGAACACAGGTATAAGTAGGTATGGTAGGTATTGTACCAGTGCAACCACAGGAAACACATATTCAGCTGAAAAACATGACTTACTTCTAAGACTTTTATTACATACAACGTTAATTGCATTCTTTGAAATCATGTTCTTTTCTACCAAGAAGGGTGGGGGGAGGCATATTAATAGAGGAGTTTCTATTACAGGTAGTCCTCGTTTAGTGACCACACAATTGGACTATATGAAACTGTTGACTGTGCATGAGATCTTACTTTGCTTTGTTTGGCAGACATATGAAGATTGTAAATGTTGGCATTCGTCACAAACTTACATTTTCATCACTATCGTAACTGTAAACAATCACTGTATGGGGGAACTATGGTGCTTTTATGACAGGGGTGGGGAACTATGGCCCTTGTATGATATGTGGACTTCTGGCTCAGGAATTCTGGGAGCTGAAGTCCACAAGTCATACAGGGACCATAGTTCCCAACTTCCACTTTATGAGATAGTCAAAGACTACCTTTAATGGTATATTTCTTAATCTTCCAGAAAAGATGTGAGCGATGAAAATGATTTCACCCTTCCTCCCAACAATTCCATTCACTTTATGGTGAAGGCATCACAGATTGTCCTTCCTATCACCGAGGACCATCCCTGCCTGCAGCACAGGTACAACGTAGGGGACCATTCAGACCAGTGAAAGCATCGTTTTCAAAAGATGCTGTGACAGACAATGTATCTCTTCTGCCTAACTTCCACAGGACCATCTGTTTGATGGATGGGAATGAGAACCATCCATGGATGCTCCTTAGAGGGAGGATCTCCTACCATTACCACCAAAAGGCATTTCATTTTCCCATTTTTATCCAGATAGATACAGGCAGTCCTCAATTTATGGACCAACTGGAGCCAGAACTTCTGTTGCTAAGTGATGCGGTTGTTAAATGAACTGTGCCGTTTTATGATCGTTTTTGCTATACTGTACTCAGTAAATCATCACAGTTGTTAATTGAATCACACAGTTGTTAAGGAAATGCAGTCATAAATACATAGCAGTTGCCAAGACCTGAAATTTTGCTCAAGATGCTGTGACATGCATAGTGCAAAGACCAGTGTCAAGGTCCAACTGGTACGGAAGAGGATGCTGCAGCGGTAGTGAAACTGGAGCTGCACACGCAGCTTTGGGTCTCCAGCATGTGTACATGTCCCAACAAAATTTTGCTTCTGTGCATGCGCATGTGCAGAAGCAAAAAAATTGCCGAAATCACACACACACACACACACATCCCCTCATGAGATTTTGCTTCCTGCGCATGTGCAGAAACAAAATCTCACTGGAACACATGTGCACGCACCCCAGAGACCTGAGGTTGTGCATGCAGCGCACCGGAAGTAGCAATAGTGGCAGCCCTGACTATTTCAAATGGTTGTTAAATGAATGATTGTAAGTCATAAACTACCTGTAGACAGATAATAGGCATTGTTCCTGTCAAGTCAGCATTGACATCTGGAAACTATCCTGGGCAGGGGTTTTTGGCAAGATTTTGGAAGTACAGCCTTAAAACCATTCATTTAAGATGTTGCCGAGATGTTGCCCTCAATGGCTCCAAATCCACATGGAAGAAAGTAGGCAGTGGGGCACCACAGGGTTCTGTCCTGGGCCCTGTGCTCTTCAACATTTTCATCAATGACCTAGACGAGGGAATGCGGACACCCCCCGCTCCTAGTGGGTCGCTCGGTGTTCTCCAAATCAGAAGGCACAGACAAGAATTTGTTCAAGGTGAGACGACCCCGACCGAGGTCAGGGGACCTCCTTTTATTGTAAACAGACAACTAGAACAGTGTTTCCCAACCTTGGCAACTTGAAGATATTTGGACTTCAACTCCCAGAATTCCCCAGCCAGCAAATGCTGGCTGGGGAATTCTGGGAGTTGAAGTCTAGATACCTTCAAGTTGCCAAGGTTGGGAAACACTGAACTAGAGGATAAGATACATGTGACAAACCAGGTCCAATACAAAACGATTGCACAATAATGCCACAAAATTCATCCAATGGGAAAAGTACAACACAACAGGTAAGTGAGGTAGTAAAGTGAGGAATTTGCTGAACCATGCCTTTTGTGGAATGTGCTTAGGTGAGGGATGGAAAAACATCATTTGGACTTTAGCATAGGTTAAACCTGTGTACGGCCCTCCGGCTATACTCAGGCATTCCCATCTGCTGAAAGTCAAACAGGGGACAACACACAGGTGTCTTACAGCATTAACCTGGACCCTATGTTGCAACAAGGGAATTTGCAGATGACACCAAGCTATCAAGGGTAGACAACACCCTAGAGGGCAGGCTCAAAATACAGAAAGACCTAGACAGATTAGTATGGGCCCATACTAACAAAATGTAAAAGATAAATTTTGTATATATATAAATCATAAATGTTTAATGTCGTTTTGTATGATGTTTAAATGTTTTGTATGTTAAATAAAATAAAAATTTAATAAAAAAAAATACAGAAAGACCTAGACAGATTAGTATGGGCCCATACTAACAAAATGATGTTCAAAGTGGACAAGAGCAAAGTCCTTCACCTAGGGTAAAAAAAAAACCTAGACACACATACAGCCTGGGAGAAACCCCACTTAGCAGTAGTGACTGTGAAACAGATCTGGGAGTCTTGGCGGATAATCAACTAAACATGAGCCAGCAATGTGCAGCAGCAGCCAAAAAAGCCAACACAATCCTAAGATGCATCAACAGGGGAATATACTCCAAGACCAGGGAAGTATTAATACCACTCTACCACACCCTGGTCAGACCACATCTGGAGTACTGCATCCAGTTCTGGACACCACACTTCAAAAGAGACACTGAAACTCTGGAGAAGGTGCAGAAAAGAGCCACCAAAATGATTAGGGGACTTGAAACCAAGATTTACGAAGAGAGATTGCAGGAACTGGGCATAGATAGCCTATAGAAAAGGAGGGCCCGAGGGGACATGATAGCTGTATACAGGTATATGATGGGTTGCCACAGAGAGGAGGGGGTCACTCTATTCTCCAGGGCACCAGAGGGCTGGATGAGGAACAACGGCTGGAAGCTGACCAAGGAGAGATTCAACCTAGAAGTAAGGAAGAACTTCCTGACGGTCAGAGCGATCAACCAGTGGAACAACCTGCCTGCGGAGTTTGTGAACTCCCCAACTCTGGACACTTTCAAGAGGAGATTGAACTGCCATTAGGCTGGGGTGCTATAGGATTTCCTGCTCAGGCAGGGGGTTGGACTTGATGACCTGCATGGTCCCTTTCAACTCTAACAATCAATCAATCAATCAATCAATGAATCAGTTGATTGATCGATCGATCGATCGATCAGCCAGCCAGCCAGCCAGCCAGCCAGCCAGCCAGCCAGCCAGCCAGCCAGCCAGCCAGCCAGCCAGCCAGCCAGCCAGCCAGCCAGCCAGCCAGCCAGCCAGCCAGCCAGCCAGCCAGCCAGCCAGCCAGCCAGCCAGCCAGCCAGCCAGCCAGCCAGCCAACCAACCAACCAACCAACCAACCAACCAACCAACCAACCAACCAACAAACAAATAACTAGACCAGTTACAATGGCATTGAAAAAAGTGACTTAGCCCAGTGAAGGGCTACCAAATTTTTTTACTACCACACTGTGGGCATCGCTTATGCAGGATGCCCTGCATTTTCTTTCAACATCTTTCAGTGCAAATTGGGTGCTCTGGGGTGAAGCTCCATTTTCACTACCCACTGCGTTCCCCCCTGTCTGGGCAGTAGCCCACCCCTGATTGAATCTCACAGTTATGGCAGCTGCCTCATTATCACAGTTATGCGATCAAAATTCCAGGGCTTCGAACCAGCATGTATTCAACAATAGTTGGTGAGTTCTGGGATCAAGTAGTCGTCATTTGTATTCTTCTCAGCCCTCTTCTGACTGCAAAGTCAAAGGAGGGGGGAGCTCGATTCAATTAATGACAAAGTGATTCACCTAACAACTGCAGTGATTTGCTTTAACAACATGGCAAAAAAAGGTCATAAAATTGATCACAGTTCACTAACAACTGCTTTGCTTAGAAACAGAAATTCTGGTCTCAGTTTTGGTGGTAAGTTGAGGAGTATCTTGTATCCTTCTCCAGCTTCTTCATAAGGCAGACTGAGAGCAATGAGTCCAAGATCACCCAAATCTGCCTTGGTGCTTAAGGCAGAAATACAACTCCTGGCCTCTCGGTTTCTAACTTGGTTTCTAACTTTGTCAATACATCAAACTGAGTCTACTTCATTAATAGTAATAATTTTGGATAAAAGTTAAATTTCAATCATATGTGAACTATTAGTACAATACAGAAAAAAAGCAAAGGTATTTTTGGATTAACCAGGAGGGGCTAGGGACTGATAAAAGGTGTGGGTGGGGGTTGCTTATTCACATGCTCAACATCGGTAATGGCCAAAATCAGAGATAATCCAGAGGACTCCAAAACATTTTGATATATTTTCTACAATGCACCTGCCAATTCATGCAAAAGGAAAAATAAAACAATGGAAATTTATACTTGAAAGAACAATCTTTGTGAAAATAATTTTGCGCCTAGGTGGACTCTTCTTGGTCTGGTAATTAATGGATTGGTTTATGCTGTTGAAGAATATGAGGTCAATGCAGTTGTTGAATCTAGTATTGTTGGTTACTAGTTGATTGTGTCCCAGATTGGTAACAGTGTTGTATAAGGTTGTATGGATGGATTCAGTCATGCATTTGTTTAGGGTCCACTTAATGGGAGGTAGATTGAGGTCTCCAAGAAAGATAAGGGGGTATGGGCCAGAGGCTGCCCACATTAGCAGCGAGGTGAATGTGTTCATATGTGTTATGTTGTAGTCTGGGGCTCAGCAACAAAGTAGGAAGCGAAGTATGGCATTTAAGGATAGATCACATGCCGGAACTGAGCAAATGCCTCAGCCAGGGAAGCACTTCCACACCACAGGACATTTCAAAAGACAAGAAGTTGCAACTTGGGGCCAGGTTTGGAACAAAGATCGCATTGGTTCCATGCTGTTACTCGCAGTGAGCGGTCAGATGTGGTTTTATAAGTTGGAGAGCCAACTCAAGAGCAAAAAAGAAAAAGAAAAGAAAGCTAGTTAACTTTGCGGACGCTATCTAGCATTTGGCTGCTCGCAGCAGACACTTCTCCGGACTGGGAAGGCTCGGGTGGAAGCCTCAATTTCCTGCGCCAAGAGTCGAGGAAACGAGGGCGGGGCGGACTGGCTTCCCTTCTCAGCGCTGCATCCAGCTGGGTGTGAGTGTGAGAGACTCTGACTCTGCTCCAGGGGGAGATCTCCTCCTGGGCGGGCGGCGCTTCCCTCATTTCTCCCTGTTTTCTCCCCTCCTCCCCTCGCTTCCCTTCGCAAGGAAGGCGCTATAAATGCCGCGACCGCCTGAAACGGGAAGCGACGACGGGGCACCTCAGTTTGACTCGAAGAGCGCTCGCCGTCACCGCCCGCCAACATGTGGTTCCTCCTAGTGGCGATGGGCAGCCTGACCGCGAGCCTGGCGTCGCCCACACCGTCTCCGGCGCCGGTCCCCTTAGGTGCGCAGTGCCTGGGCTCCGCCTGCTTCGCTTTATTCGGCATGTCCAGGAGTTTCGCCGAGGCGGGCGACGTGTGCGAGGCGGGCGGTGGGCATCTCATGACGGTCCGCTCCACGGTGGCGTCGGAGGCCATAGCGCTGCTGCTCCTGCCGCGCGACCACTTTGACAGCGCCTGGCTAGGCTTGCGCCTGCCCGAGAATCGCTGCGTCGAGCCGGCGAAACGCCTGAGGGGATTTCAGTGGGCGACCGGCGACGAGCGGACGGACTTCGTCGCCTGGGAGAGCAACGGGTCCGTGGCAAAAGGGCCCCGCTGCGGCCCCACTTGCGTGGCGGTGACTCGCCAGCTGAGGTGGCAGGAGCGCGCGTGCGACGCCTCCGCCGAAGCCATCTTCTGCGAGTACAGCTATCCGAACGGGACCTGCGGGCCCCTGCCGTCCACCTTCGCCGTCAGTTACCTCACGCCCTTCGGCGCCCGAGAGAGCGACCTGGTGGCCTCTCCGCCGGGCACCACGGTGGCGGTGCAGAGTTTGGGGGTCGTTCTGGAGTGCCGCGCTCAGGGCAGCAACGGGTCTTTTGAATGGGGGTCGGCCGCGCCCGGCGCCTGGGATTGCCAGTTGCAAAATGGGGGCTGTGACGATCAGTGTCATTTGGACGAGCAAGGGACCTCCCGCTGCGACTGCCCGGAAGGCGAAACGCTGTTGGAGGACCAACGGAGCTGCTGGTCCCCCTGTGCCAGTTTAGGATGCCAGCACCATTGCAAGCCTCAGGGTGACTCTGGAGTCTGTATATGCTTTGAGGGTTATGTGCTGGGTTCCAACGGCAAGAGCTGCGTGGACATAGATGACTGTCAGGCCACACCAGGGCTTTGTGAACAGGTGTGCGTTAACACCGAGGGCTCATTTCATTGTGACTGCTGGCAAGGCTATGTGCTGACGAATGACAGATGCCTGCGGGAAAAATGGAGGTGCTTTGATTTGATGTGTGAACATGAGTGCAACTTTGTTGGTGGAGAGTATCAATGCACATGTTTTGAGGGATATAGTCCAGACCCCAAAAGTCCTAATAAGTGTCTCCGAGTCTGTAACCAGACTGAATGCGCTGCACAGTGTGACCCTCACGGTATGAATGATTGCTTTTGTCTGGAACACTTCATCTTAGGTGTGAAAGCAGATGGTCAGAAAGTATGCACAGACATCAACGAGTGTGAGTCTGGATACTGTGGTTCCCTGAAGTGCATAAATACACCTGGCAGTTACAAATGCATCTGTCCCGATGGACGTATTCAAGGGGACAACTTCTGTGAGCAGCCCACAGAAGAACCAGACGAGTTTTCAGGTGAAACTGAAACTTACCCCAAATTATCTGTTCGTCCTTCTTTTGCCCCACCAAATGCTGGCAGCAGCCATCCTTTGTTATGCATTATTTGTAAACATTGGTTGCCATCATTGTTAGCATCACCCTTACGATTGTGTTGTAGGTAGCTTTCCTCAGACAGCTGGATTTCCGTTCGATGAACTTAAAGGGATAACAGCATTTTGCCAGCAAACCATTTTTTGGATCCCTGCATCCAGGAGCTTCTCCATTACAAACGTTGAAACTTCACACCTCTTTACCCATAAATCCTCACTTATATACTGCCTGGGTGTGGTCAACTGTTTCCCAGATATATTCACTGTCTAGACTTGTTTTTATAAAGCTATCACCTTCTAGAACTTTTTCCCTAAAGATATTCCTGTCTGCTTCGTGACCTTCTGACCCTGGCATCTAATAGGGGCTCCTGATCCCCAATGTCACCCTCCTCCTCTGAGTCAGATATTTCCATCGTTGGGGTTTCTACAGTCTCTGGTGGTTCCTCGGGTTTCGTAGGTTCCAATTCTCCCTTACTCTCACTCTCAAGAACACTGGCCTAGGGTACCAAGACAGACCTGGTCCATCCTCCTCAGAATCAATGACTAACTGAGCTGGTTGTGGACCATTCACAACAGGTTTGATTTTGGTCAAATTTTTAAAAGGGGGTGGGGGAATGGTGCAATCTTCATTTTGTTTGTCATGTTTACAGTATTTTCTCCACTTAATATTTAGTAATAAGTACCCTTGAATAATAAAAAAGCATTTTACAGCACAAATAAACAATGTCGGTTGGCGGGCCCCAGGGGAAGAGCCTTCTCTGTGGCGGCCCCGACTCTCTGGAACCAACTCCCCCCGGAGATTAGAACTGCCCCTACTCTCCCTGCCTTCCGTAAAGTTCTTAAAACCCACCTTTGCCGTCAGGCATGGGGGAACTGAAACATCTCCCCCGGGCATGTACAATTTATGTTTGGTATGTTTGTGTGTGTGCTTGTTAGTATATTGGGGTTCTTTTTAAAAACTTTTTTTAAAAAATATTTAAATTTATTTGAATCTATTTGGATTTGTACGATTTGTTTATGCTTTGTTGTGAGCCGCCCCGAGTTCGCGGAGAGGGGCGGCATACAAATGTAAATAATAAATAAATAAATAAATAAATAAATAAATGGTAAGTCCCAAACCAGCATCTTCATCTAACATAGCCATGACAGTAACCCGAAAAATTATGTTGCTTACAAAATTAAAATTTGTAATGTTTATACAAGCTCGAACTTTTTCAACTGTAGTTTCCTGTGTAGTCCTTCCTATGTTTAGTTATTCAATCTGTGCACCCTTTTCTTTTTGGCAGTCATTGTTAAAAGAATTGTTTTTCTTTGCAACTCTAGCAATTTTTGGCTGTAAAAAGGAAAGCATGAAGTGATTAAAAGCAATTTAGGGAGGCCAGAGAAGGTGAATGGTAAAATAATAATAACAACAACAACAACAACAACAATAATAATAATAATAATAATAATAATAATAACCTCCAACAAGGAGATCAGGGGTTGGGTCAAATTGGTGGTCAATACATCCTAGAGAGAACAAAGGTTGCCACCCTACCTTTTTTCTTTTAATAAAAGGGTTTTTTTTTCTCCATAAACTCCATCCATACATCAATATGCACATACTTTGCAATAATCAATGATATACATATGCATACATTTTAAGTCATTGATTATTTCAAGGTATGTGTATATTGATGTATAGATGGAGTTTATGAAGAAAAATAAAAAAATACATAATTTGATTTTTAAAAATAGTAACTTCAATTTTCACATTAAAAATCCTTTTCCTAATCATATCAAACAATTAGATGTTTATTTTTTTTAAAAAAATAAATCTTTATTAAAGAAAAAACAACAACAATATATATATAATTAACTGCCTTGGAAATGGCCGTGGGTTGGGCCGAGAGGCAAATAAGGAGCTATGATGTTCCTTCAATACACCAGGGTGATTCGACACAAAAATATGTAACCCTTCCCTGGTGCAGAGATGAAGGGATTGGATACTGTAGCCTACAGGATAATTCTCTGCCTTACAAGGCAAAGGTTGCAGGTTCAAGTCCCAGTGGGTATGGCTAGCTGATGAGGCCAAAATAAGGCCAAAATATCCTAGTCTCCCTTAATTTTCAAATTCAGCAAAAAAACCAGGTGAGATATATATATCCCCCGAGTTTCGCGATCCCGAGTGATCCCCCGAGTTTCGCGATCCCGATCATTGCGAAAGGCTATATCGCGATTTTTCAACCCGGAAGTAAAAACACCATCTGCGCATGCGCGCCCTTTTTTCTATGGCCACGCATGCGTAGATGGCGCCGGGCAGATCAGCTGTTGGGCGGCTTCCCTGGGTCTTCCCCCTCTTGCTGGCGGGAGGGCGAGCGGCGGGCATCAGCGAGGAGTTTGCGTGGGCGGCGGGGAAACCCCAGCGCCGCTTCCCAGCTGAGTCCTGAAGCGGAAGTTCGCTTCAGAACTCAGCTGGGAAGCGGCGCGAGCGAACGGCGTGGGCGGGCGAAGGGCGGGCGCGCGGGCAGGCAGGCGGCGGACAAGCGGCGGGCGCGGCAGCAGCGAGGAGTTTGCGTGGGTGGCGGGGAAACCCCAATCTTCGGCTCCTCGCTGCTGCGGCGGAAGTAAAAACACCATCTGCGCATGCGCAGATGGTGTTTTTACTTCCGCACCGCTACTTCGCGAAAAACCGATCATCGCAAGGGGTCCTGGAATGGAACCCTCGCGATAATCGGGGGACCACTGTATGTATGTATATATACAACAACACAAAGATTGGAACTTCAGCCTGAAGATGGTGAATGTGATTTCGCCGAAACGACGTTTCGGTGAAATCACATTCACCATCATCAGGCTGAAGTTTCCAAGCTTCGTGCTGTTTATATATATATATATATGTGAAACATATAGATAGAATTGTCGGCTATCAATAAAATTAACTGCCTTGGAAATGGCCCAGGTTGGGCCAAGAGGCAAAAAAGGAGCTTTGATGTTCCTTCAAAATACACCAGGGTGATTCGACACAAAAATATGTAACCCTTCCCTGGTGCAGAGCTGAAGGAATTGGATACTGTAGCCTAGAGGATAATTCTCTGCCTTACAAGGCAAAGGTTGCAGGTTCAAGTCCCAGTGGGTATGGCTAGCTGATGAGGCCAAAATAAGGCTGAAATAGATCTATCCTAGTCTCCCTTAATTTTCAAATTCAGCAAAAATATGTGAAACATATAGATAGAATTGTCGGCTATCAATAAAATTAACTGCCTTGGAAATGGCCCTGGGTTGGGCCAAGAGGCAAAAAAGGAGCTGTGATGTTCCTTCAAAATACACCAGGGTGATTCGACACAAAAATATGTAACCCTTCCCTGGTGCAGAGCTGAAGGGATTGGATACTGTAGCCTAGAGGATAATTCTCTGCCTTACAAGGCAAAGGTTGCAGGTTCAAGTCCCAGTGGATATGGCTAGCTGATGAGGCCAAAATAAGGCTGAAATAGATCTATCCTAGTCTCCCTTAATTTTCAAATTCAGCAAAAATATGTGATATATATATATGTGTGTGTGTGTGTGTGTGTGTGTGTGTGCGTGTGTGTGTGCGTGTCACTTTTTTTTGCTGAATTTGAAAATTTTGCAAATGCTGGCTGGGGAATTCTGGGAGTTGAAGTCCAGATAATCTTCCAATGGCCAAGGTTGGGAAACACTGGATTATGGTACTCTTCTGAACCACCTCTACTGATTGGGCAACAGGGGGCACTGTTCTGAAGTGATTTTTCTTCTTAAAGGAGAATATATGGTGAGGGGAGAGATCAGTCTCAGGTTCTTCGATTGTGGAATGGCACAAAGCTTGATGCTGTCCCAATAAATTACTCCCAGGTGATGCCACTGAGATGCTGTCCAGGTGGCTGGAGGCCATTAGGTTTTAGATGGTGAGGGACAAGATTCAGTTTTATCCCAGCACGTCAGAGTGGCTTTCAGTTAGAAACCATCTGATTCCAGAGAAATATCATTTTTGGTTGTGGATAGTGTTGTGTTTCCTGGGGTGCCATTTGGAATCATTCTGGATTGATAGTTTTATCTGATACTTTGAGTATGACCCAGTGATGGGCTACCAAAATTTGGCTTATGCATTTTGTTTAAACATCTTTCACTGTAAATTGAGTGCTCTGGGGTGGAGCTCCAAATTTTGCTACCAGTACTGCGTACCTGACCATACCCGTAGCAGTCCATCACTGGTATGACCCATTCTGAAATGGGAGGTCACAGTCATTCAAACCTAAGTCCAGGTTCCTCCTGGCTTGGACCAGTTTGCCTGACCCACTAGTGACGTCACAATGACATCACCCAATTGGATTGGTCTGTGGGTGCTGCTATTTTTTTTTTTTGAATTTTTACATTTTAACTTAATTTGATTTTATTTTTCTTCTGCCCATCTGCAGAAGCTGAGTTTCCAGTACTGTGTATGTGGTCGCCATTTTGTTTGGCATTTTTTATTTTGGGGGGGGTGGAGGTTGTATTGTTCATGCACGCGTGCATGTGCTTGTGGCCACGTGGTGCGGCCATGCAGTGCAGCCACACGACACAGGAGAAAGAGAACTGGCAGCGAGGTAAGTTGGAACCCACCCCAGAACCACCACACCCTCTATACCAGGACATGTACCAGGAGTACATCACATGATGTATTGAGACTTTTTCCCTTTTCACTAAACTGGGTGTGGGCGTGGCCAGTGTGGGACCCATCCAGCCCACAGGCTGGGAGTTTGACAGCCCTGCTCTATCATGAGATCCTTCCTATTCTCTTGTAGGGGTTATTTTTGTAATTATATCCATCCTTTATATAATTATATAAAATAATATCCATTATATCAATCCTTATTCAACATGATATGAACGGCATTGTTGGGTCATACAATATATATGTCGATTCATATAATGTACAGTGGTACCTCATCTTACGAACGCCTCTTCTAACGAACTTTTCAAGATACGAACCCGGTGTTTAAGATTTTTTTGCCTCTTCTTCCAAACTATTTTCACCTTACGAACCCAAGCCGCTGCTGCTGGGATGAAGGGGTTTCTTTTTTCCCCCTTTTTTGAAGAAAGAAAAGGGAGGGGGAAAGAGTGCATTTAAAAAACTAGGAGAACAGCCGTGCTTGCAGGCACTGAAAGAGTGTCTTTTGAAGAAAGAAAAGGGAGGGGTGGCTTGGAGGGGGAAAGAGTGCATTTAAAAAACTAGGAGAACAGCCGTGCTTGCAGGCACTGAAAGAGTGTCTTTTGAAGAAAGAAAAGGGAGGGGCGGCTTGGAGGGGGAAAGAGTGCATTTAAAAAACTAGGAGAACAGCCATGCTTGCAGGCACTGAAAGAGTGTCTTTTGAAGAAAGAAAAGGGAGGGGCGGCTTGGAGGGGGAAAGAGTGCATTTAAAAAACTAGGAGAACAGCCGTGCTTGCAGGCACTGAAAGAGTGTCTTTTGAAGAAAGAAAAGGGAGGGGCGGCTTTGGAGGGGGAAAGAGTGCATTTAAAAAACTAGGAGAACAGCCGTGCTTGCAGGCACTGAAATAGTGTCTTTTGAAGAAAGAAAAGGGAGGGGCGGCTTCCAAGGATTGTTTAATTCTTCTTTAAAGATATCTTCCTGCTACTCAACCTATAGAAAGTTTTAAAAAAAACCTTTAAAATACAAATCTTCTCAAAACATTTGCCAATACTGAAACAAAAGGGATAGCTGTGTAGTCTTGCATGTGGTTTTAATGGAGACATTCCTAATGGAATAACTCAAATCACTTGCTAAAAATGTTCATTGAAAAAACAAGGAAATAGGGAGAAAAAACAGGTAGTCAACAATCATACATTATGTGCCTGAATAAATAATTTCAAACTATGATGCAGGATTTCATGCAACAGTGTAAAAGCCAGATAAATCATGAAACTTAGCAAAAGTGACTTACTTTATTTATTTATTTATTTATTTATTTATTTATTTATTTATCTATCCAATACACAATACATATTGAAGAGAATAGAAATGTAGTAATATATATAAAGAAAAGGATAGAAGAAAAGATATAAAAATAGAGAAGATATGAAAGGAAGAAAAGATATATGAGATAAAGGAGAGACATTTGGACAGGGGACGAAAGGCACACTGGTGCACTTATGTACGCCCCTTACTAACCTCTTAGAAACCTGCAGAGGTCAATCATGGATAGTCTAAGGGAAAAATGTTGGGGGTTAGGGGTTGACACTACTGAGTCCGGTAATGAGTTCCACGCTTCGACAACTCGATTGTTAAAGTCATATTTTTTACAGTCAAGTTTGGACTTGCAAAAGGATATTCAGTAGTTTATATTATCAAATTGGAATCTTTCCAGTAGAAGCCCAATACAATATCTTATCACACATTATTTCTTGGAGCTTATCTTTTTCTTCTGAAAGTAGCTTCCTTACCAGCTTGAACTGAAATATTGAATGATATTGGAGGCATTTTGATCTACCTGTAATTCTTTTTACAGCAATGTCTCAAAACATAAAGTTATTGTTCTGATTGGATGGCACATCCTTAGTTTGTTGCTGGCTGCTAATTATCAAGGGAAGCGTTAAACTTTGCTTGCAATTTTCCTGCAACGCTTGCAGCTGTTCTATCACTCCAACTATCTCTCCCTTGGAGGAGGGGGTTTCCCAATCTTTGAAAGTCATCTTCGGGACTTCCGGTCTGGCTCGGGACCGCAGCGGAGTCTCCTGGGCAGGGCTCTGCCCCGAGACTCCTTTCACCTCTCCAGAGGTCGCTGATTGCGATCGGATCGAGTCCGGATGGCTCGATCCTAGAACAGGGGGCTTCCCTCTGTCCGAGGAGCTGTCGCCGAAGCTCCGGGGACAGCGGTCTGCTCTGCAGCTCTGGAGTAAGGAGAACCGATCCCCTGCAAAGAGGATATGGCCATTGCGATCCCCCCAAACCATCGGGAAGCAAGAAAAGCCCAGCGAAAGTAAAGATTTTGAATTCTTTTGAAGTGAAAAAGGAATACACAAAGGCAAGGAAAAACCAAGGTAAATTCTTTTTACGTTCCATGTTAAAATAAGAAGATCAGAATTAAGGAAAGTTGAAAGTAAAAGTATTTCAAACAAGGCGAAAGAGAAAGTTATTTAAAAATTTGTATCCAAGCGCGAATCAACAGCCGGATCTATTTCTTTCCACTTTCACCTATCGCTTTGAAATTGAAACTTGAACTTTTGAATGTTTAAAAATTAGAGAAAACTACTTACAAAATATTTGAAATGAGATTATAAAAGATCAAATACATTTAAAGTGAAATACCACCAAATAAATTTTGGAACCAATTTTTTTTTACTGAATATGGAACAATGAATCCCGGGCTCTAATTTGATTAGCGGAGGGATTACGACTGCTTTTGATTTAACTACTAACTCTTAAAAAGAAGATGAAGTAAACCTGCAACTTTAAAACAAATGGAAAGTAAAACGAATTGATACAATAAGACAAGGAATACTTTTCTATATTCTGGACTGTCTTTATTTGGATTGCCACGTTTGGATTATTGGTGATTTTGTTGGATCTGCAGTGGAGAGATCGTTCACATTGTTTTAAGCAGGGAAAGATAGACTGACTCCATTTTAAAAATTTGGCAACTGACTTGAAATTAATTGGAGAATCGGGACAGTACAAATTTTAAGAAGATTTAATTTCCATTTTTAGCCAACGGGACCTTTTTAAATTTACACTAAAAATTTTTTGGGGGGGCAAATTGACTAGATCTCCAATCAACAAGGATTATTTTACTTATAAGAAGAACATAAGTATATAAATATTTGTATTCTGCTCTTTAAATTTTACAGCGTTAATTTTTAACTTTTTCTTCTTTTTTCTCTCTCCTTTTTTCCGTTTGTTCTCCCCAAAAGAAAATTAATTCAGAACACATGCACTGCTAACAATCCTTGGTTTCCTGCTCTACCTTAGCGAAATTAAAACCTCCCTTTCTTTCTGAGACTGCTCCTTTTTTATTTTCTCTTTCCCTTTTCTCCTTTTAGTTATACAGCTATTTTTCTATTTTTCTTCTCTTCCTATTAATATTTTTTCTTCCTTGTGCTGAATTTCTCCTTCTCCTTTCTCTTTCAAATTGTTTTATTTGTCTTCTCCCCTCTTGGTCTTGTTAATTTAAGGCAATAAGACAACGTATTGTGATAGTTGCTAATAATTTCATTGATATTTTTGCTATATTATTAGTTAAATTTTATTGTGATATTTTAAGGGAAATTTGTTGAAAAATTAATTGGATAGGTTTGGAATTTATAGTGATTTTCTCCTTTTCACTAATATAAAATAATAATAATTGTAAATTTGGAAATGTTGAGTACTTCAACCTATACTAAAACAGCCAAAAAACAAACAGCAACTCCTGCTTCAACACCCCAAGGATCACCTCACCCCTCTCCGGTACACCAAACTTTATCTGTAACCATGTCTACTAAGGAGAAGGAGAAAGAGAAACCACAACAGCCTACGCTCACAACAATACAAGAGACTTTGAATGCTATGAAAGACTTTATGCTTAAATCACAAGATGATGCAACCCAACAAAGAGAAGCCATAAAAGATGATGCAACTCAACAAAGAGAAGCTATAAAAACAGAGATAGCTGAATTTAAAACAGAGATGGCTGAATTAAAAGCAGATACGGGAGAAATGAAGGCTCAGATGAAGGAGATTCAACAAACTCTGAAAGAGAGTGAGGATTGAGTAAAAACAGTTGAAGAGAAGACTGACAAAATGGAGAAAAGAATGGACTATCTTGAGGACAGAGCTGACTCGCGTTATAGAAGATATGATGAATCAATCACTCATCTGGAAATGCAACGTGCTTCGTATGGGCTACGATTTCAAAATATAATAGAAGAAAAAGATGAAGATTTAAAGATGACTATGGCTGAAACCATTGGAGGCATCCTCCAGGTGGACCCCACAGAAATAATGAAAGAAATTGACGAAGTTTTCAGAATTTTGAATAGCTACATACGCCGTCACAACCTTCCGAGAGAGATTCACATCAAGTTTGTAAGAAGAACCTTGAGAGATGACATACTGCATTGGGCAAGAACTAGTAAATTGCAACACAAAGGAAAAGAAATAAAAATATTAAAACAAGTCCCAAGAAGCATCAGAGAAAGCAGAAGAGATTATCATTTCCTAACCAGAATTCTGATTAAAGAAAATATAACTTTTCGTTGGCTCATTCCACAAGGACTATCATTAACCTGGCAATCTAAAAGATATAAATTGGAAAACTTGGATCAAGCAAGTGGAATAAGCCAACCGGAGCAACCAGTAAAGGAATTGATAGTACAACAGGAGGAAGTTATGGGGGTAGCTACTCAAGAAGAAGAGCAGGACCAAGGCGCTAGGAGAAAACAACCTCAGCGTGAAACCAAAAAATACCACAAATGACAATACCAAGAGACTTAAAAAAAAATTCAGTAAATGTAAATGGACTGAATGAACCAAAGAAAACAAAACAAATGTTTTCCAAAATTAAAAACCAAAAGGCTCAAATTGTAATATTACAAGAAGTACACATTAAAAAAAGTAATCGGAAATTATTATTAAATCCTAAAATTGGAAATATGTATGCTGCATTAGCAGACCAAAAAAAAAGAGGAGTAGTGATGTATGTTGAGAATTCTATAAATTCCAAACAATTATTTACAGACGATGAAGGTAGAATTTTGATTGTTCAAGTTAATATTGAATTTAGACCTCTTGCTATTGTTTCTATTTATGCCCCTAATGTAGACCAAATGACATTTTATAAAAAATTACATCAAAAAATAACAGAGTTAAATATTGAAAATATGCTAATAATTGGAGATTTCAATGCTATTACAAATAGACAACTAGATCACTCGGGGGGGGGGAATAGTAAAAAGAAAAAAAAGAATTTACTACCCACCACTTTTCAAAAAATGAAAGCAGAATTATTATTAAATGATATCTGGAGGGAAAGACACCCTCAAAAAAGACAATACACTTTTTATTCTAACCCCCACAAAATTTGGACAAGAATAGACATGGTATGGGCTCCAAAAACAACCGCAGAACAAATAAAAGAGGTGGAAATTGATGTTAACACATAGGCGGATCACAATCCTGTAGTAGTCTATATGAGAGTTAATAAAAAACATTTTAATTGGCAGATGAATAGAAATATATTGAAAGAAAAAAAATATAAGGATTGGATCGAGAAAGAACTCAAAATATTTTTTGAAATTAATAAAAACTCAAACACCACTCCACAAAATTTATGGGATACAACCAAAGCATACATAAGAGGATTAACGATATCTTATACAGCAAAACATAACAAGGAAAATAGAATGAAATATGAACAATTAATAAACGAATTAAAACAATTAGAATCTTTATCACAACAAAATATAAAGAATAAAGAATTAAAAGGAAAAATGGAGGTAATTAAACATAAAATTAGATTAATGGAACAGAATCAAACAGCGGAAAAAATAAAAAGAGCTAAACAATATTATTTTGAACATGCTAACAAACCAGGTAGATGGCTCGCATATAAACTTAGGAAGCAGAGGCAATCAAAAGTAATTAAAAAACTAGAAGACAAAGATGGAATAATAAAATACGATACGGAAGGGAAAGCAAATATTGTACAAATTTTTTTAAAGAATTATACAAAAAAGAAAATATCAGTGAAGATGAAGTTTTCAAATATTTAGAACATGCTGAGTTACCAAAATTGACGGAAGAGCAATAGGTAAATATGGAAGGACCAATAACAATGGAAGAACTCCTTACAATAATTAAAAAACAGAAAAATAATAAAGCTACTGGACCAGATGCCATACCCGCAGAATGGTACAAAATAGAAAATGAGACAATAAGAAATAATATGTTAGAAATTTTTAATGAATGTAGACTTGATGGTAAAATCCCTAAATCTTGGTCTGAATCTTTAATAACCTTAATTCATAAATCGGGTACAGCAATAGAAAAAATCAAAAATTATAGACCCATATCATTATTAAACGTGGATTATAAGATATTTACTGCAATATATGCAAACAGATTAAAAAGGGTTATAAATGGCATAATTCATCAAGACCAGAACGGTTTTTTACCAGGTAGACAAATTAAAAATAATCTTAGAATGGTTATTAATACATTATAATATTATGAGCAACATCCTGGAAAAACATTATCATTAATGTTCCTAGACGCTCAAAAAGCCTTTGACAACGTCAATTGGACATTTATAAAAATGCAATTGAATAAAATGAGATTTGGTCCGAAATTTGTAAATTTAATAGATGCTATCTATTCAAAACAAACTACAAAAATTATATTAAATAACGAACAATTGGAAACATTTGAAATAAATAAAGGAGTTCGCCAAGGCTGTCCTATATCACCTTTATTATTCATTATATCCTTAGAAACCCTATTAATTAAAATAAGAGCAGATTCAAAAATAAAAGGTCTGACCGTTGGAAAGGAGACATATAAAGTCCAAGCCTTTGCAGATGATCTGACTTTTATAACTGAAGATCCGATAACGACAGTCCCATTATTAATCCAGACAATAGAACAATATAGAAAGGTAGCAGGTCTAAAAATAAATAAAAGTAAAACACAATTTATAACAAAAAATATGAGTAAAATACAAGAAAGCAAGTTGGAATGCATTTCTGGAATACAAGTAGTTAAAAAGGTTAAATATTTGGGAATATGGTTAACAGCTAAAACAATAACACTAAAAAATGATAACTATACAAAATTAATGACGGAAATTAAAAAAGACTTAGAAATTTGGAATAATTTAAAAATATCCTTTTTGGGAAGAGTGGCCACAATTAAGATGAATATTTTGCCTAAAATCTTATTTTTGTTTCAGGTGATCCCAATAAATCCAGGGGGAAACTTTTTCAAAGATTTAACAAATATAGTTAAAAAAAAATTATGGCAAGGGAAAAAAGCAAGAATAAAGATAAATATGTTAGAAGATATTAAAGAAAGGGGAGGATTTGCACTTCCTAATTGGAAATTATATTATCAGGCAGCCGCCCTAATGTGGATTAGAGATTGGATAACTTTAGAAGATAAAAGAACATTAAACTTAGAAGGATATGACCTTATGCTTGGTTGGCATGCCTTTATATGGTATGACAAAGATAAAAATCACTCATATTTTAAAAGACACACTTTAAAAAAATATTTATTAGAAGTTTGGAAAGATATAAGGAAAAATCATTTTTTAACTATCCCTAAATGGGTCGCCCCTCTAGAAGCAATAATACACCCAAAGACTATAAAAGATATGAAAATAATAAGATATAAGGACTTATTAAATGATCAAATGAAATTAAAATCTAGGATTAAACTACAAGAGGAAGGGACAATAATTGATTGGTGGCATTACGCACAGATTCGATCTAGATATCAGAAATATAGTAGGCTCTATATTTTTAACAAGAATAAAAAATTTATTAAGTAATTTAATCACTATTAATCAAACTAAAACAATAGGGAAAATTTACAAATATTTGATAGCACATAAAAACATAGAGTTGACCTTAAAAGACAACATGATAAGTTGGTGCAGAAATATTGGAAAAGAAATAGATATAGATACATGGGAGAAAGTCTGGACTTACAACTGGAAAATGACAAAATCAGTGTCCCTAAAAGAAAATCAAATTAAAATGTTTTATAAATGGCACCTCCCACCAAGTAGGATAGCAAAAATGTTTCCCAAAACTTCCCCGATGTGTTAGAAATTCAAGAAAGAGATAGGGTCCTATTATCACCAATGGTGGACATGTAGCAAAGCCAGAATATATTGGAAGATGATAGAGAAGATAATGAAAGAAATAGTAAAGCAAGATGTAGAAATTACCCCAGAATTCTATTTATTAGGAATTACAAATTAGAGTTATAAGAAAGAAATTTTATATTTAATTATACATATTTTAACTGCGGCTAGGATTATATATGCGCAAAATTGGAAAGGGGAGGATATCCCCAAAGAAGAAGAAGTCATCACAAAAATATTAGACTGCGCCGAGATGGATATGATGACAAGACGCTTAAATGATCAAGAAGATACGAAATTTTATGAAACATGGAACAAAGTTTATATATGGATAGATAAGAAAAAACAATAGAAAATTAAGATATAAATGTGTAAATTGTTTTGGTAAAGATAAGATCTTTCTTTTAGGTTATAATAGTGCTAGATAAATTAAGTTTGGTTTAGAAACATATTAGAATTAGTTTATATATAAAGAATTATTAGAAGAAGAATTTTCTTTAATGAAAAGTTTAACAAATTATTTTTTTTAACATTCAATTATATATTCAATTATGTATTCTTTTTTCTGTATAGTGGTACCTTAAGATACGAACCCCTCGTCTTATGAACAACTCAAGATACGAACCCGGGGTTCAGAAAAAAATTGCCTCTTCTTACGAACTTTTTTTGTCTTACGGACGCCAAACCCGAACTTCCGGGTTCGGCGTTCGGGAGGCTGCTGGGAAGCCCCCCGGCTGTTTTAAAAGGTGACAGCCGGGCTGCGGGGCTTCCCAGCAGCCTCCAAACGCCAAACCCGGAAGTTCGGGTTTGGCGTTCGTAACACGAAAAAAGTTCGTAAGAAGAGGCAAATTTTTTCTGAACCGTTCGGAGGCTGCTGGGAAGCTGCGCGACTGTTTTAAAAGGTGACAGCCGGGCTGGGGGGCTTCCCAGCAGCCTCCGAACGCCGAACGCGGAAGTTCAGGTTTGGCATTCGGCTTCGGGAGGTTGCTGGGAAGCCCCCCAGCCCAGCTGTCACCTTTTAAAACAGCCGCGCGGCTTTCCAGCAGCCTCCGAACGCCGAATGCGGGTTATTAAACTCTTCTACAAGTATTTTGTCTGGAAGCTTTCACTGTTAAACATATATTTCTAATTCACAGCTTTCGCCTTGTTAACATTACTGGATAACAATTCTACGTAACAGTCTTGACATATTCTCTGTAAATGTTGAAGGAGTTAGCTACCAGCCCATGCCAAATTATCCGTTTATTTTGCAACACACTACTACGCAGCCCCATTCTCCTCTCCCTTTTTCTAATTACAGATTTTGGTTTTTACCTTCTATACGAGACACTCGGTTTGTAATACAAACTTTCTGTGTTTTCAAAATAGTTTTGAGTACTTGCTGTTATAAGCACAGCTACTTTAGTGCGATGCTGTTCCTTTTTTCTTTGTGGGGCTTTCCTTTGTCTTCATCTCATTTTCAGATTGTTCTATTTGTTTCACAATGGATATAATATAATTTTTTCACCAGTTGTAGTGGAAGCTGTATCATGCCTTTCAGATTTTTAGTACTGTATTGGAAAGAGTTGGAGAATGACATATTAATGCCTTCATTTGGGAAACTCTTTCATTTTTATTTAAGACAATAGGCAAGACAAAAAGAACTCTAAACATTGTAAAGTGAATTGTATCTTAATCAGTCCTGAAACAAAATCCAGGTAAACGTAAGCCCATTGGTTAATACAGTTCCTGTATTAATTGGTTAATACAGTTCCAATGTGGCATTTTTTAACACTTTAAAATGTGGCTCTTTTAATAAATGGAAGCAAATGAATGTGAATGTGAATGTTTTATATGTATTTATAGAAAATATGCTATAAAGTTATTTTTCCATCTTCTGTACATAAAAGGTCCATCTCTATAAAATTTGCAGCATGATCTCTTTCACATACTACATACATGTTGTGTTTCAAGCATTGGGTCAAATTGGTGATAAATACATCCTAGAGAGAACAAAGATTGACACCCTACCTTTTTTCTTTTAATAAAAGTTTTTTTTCCTCCATAAACTCCATACATACATACCTTGAAATAATCAATGATATACATATGCATACATTTTAAGTCATTGATTATTTCAAGGTATGTATATATTGATGTATAGATGGAATTTATGAAGAAAAATAAAAAATGCATAATTTGATTTTTAAAAATAGTAATTATTAACTTCAATTTTCACATTAAAAATCCTTTTCCTAATCACATCAAACAATTAGATGTTTACTTTTTTTAAAAAATAAATCTATATTAAAGAAAAAACAACAACAATATATATATACAGTGGTCCCTCGATCATCGCGAGGGTTCCATTCCAGGACCCCAAGCGATGATCGATTTTTCGCGAAGTAGCGGTGCGGAAGTAAAAACACCATCTGCGCATGCGCAGATGGTGTTTTTACTTCCACCACAGCAGCGAGGAGCCGAAGATTGGGGTTTCCCCGCCGCCTCGCTGCTGCTGCTTGTCCGCGCGCGCGCCGCCCGGCCTTCCCCCGCCCACCCCGTTGCTCTTATTGGTTCCCAGCTGGGAAGCGGCCCCCGCACGTGCGCCGCCTGGCCTTCCCCCGCCCACCCCGTTGCTCTTATTGCTTCCCAGCTGGGAAGCGGCCCCCGCGCGCACGCCGCCCGGCCTTCCCCCGCCCACCCCGTTGCTCTTATTGCTTCCCAGCTGGGAAGCGGCCCCCGCGCACGCGCCGCCCGGCCTTCCCCCGCCCACCCCGTTGTTCTTATTGCTTCCCAGCTGGGGAAACTCCACCATCTACGCATGCGTGGCCATAGAAAAAAGGGCACGCATGCGCAGATGGTGGAGTTTACTTCCGGGTTGAAAACTCGCGATATAGCCCTTTCGCGATGCTCGAGGACGCGAAACTCGAGGGATCACTGTATATAATTAACTGCCTTGGAAATGGCCCTGGGTTGGGCCGAGAGGCAAATAAGGAGCTATGATGTTCCTTTAATACACCAGGGTGATTCGACACAAAAATATGTTACCCTTCCCTGGTGCAGAGATGAAGGGATTGGATACTGTAGCCTAGAGGATAATTCTCTGCCTTACAAGGCAAAGGTTGCAGGTTCATGTCCCAGTGGGCATGGCTAGCTGATGAGGCCAAAATAAGGCTGAAATAGATCTATCCTAGTCTCCCTTAATTTTCAAATTCAGCAAAAAAACGTGTGTGTGTGTGTATATATGTGTGTGTGTGTGTGTGTGTGTGTATATACACACACACACACATATATATATCACTTTTTTTTTTTTTTTGCTGAATTTGAAAATTTTGCAAATGCTGGCTGGGGAATTCTGGGAGTTGAAGTCCAGATAATCTTCCAATGGCCAAGGTTGGGAAACACTGGATTATGGTACTCTTCTGAACCACCTCTACTGATTGGGCAACAGGGGGCACTGTTCTGAAGTGATTTTTCTTCTTAAAGGAGAATAAATGGTGAGGGGAGAGATCAGTCTCAGGTTCTTCGATTGTGGAATGGCACAAAGCTTGATGCTGTCCCAATAAATTACTCCCAGGTGATGCCACTGAGATGCTGTCCAGGTGGCTGGAGGCCATTAGGTTTTAGATGGTGAGGGACAAGATTCAGTTTTATCCCAGCACGTCAGAGTGGCTTTCAGTTAGAAACCATCTGATTCCAGAGAAATACCATTTTTGGTTGTGGATAGTGTTGTGTTTCCTGGGGTGCCATTTGGAATCATTCTGGATTGATAGTTTTATCTGATACTTTGAGTATGACCCAGTGATGGGCTACCAAAATTTGACTTATGCATTTTGTTTAAACATCTTTCAGTGTAAATTGAGTGCTCTGGGGTGGAGCTCCAAATTTTGCTACCAGTACTGCGTATCTGACCATACCCGTAGGAGCCCATCACTGGTATGACCCATTCTGAAATGGGAGGTCACAGTCATTCAAACCTAAGTCCAGGTTCCTCCTGATTTGGACCAGTTTGCCTGACCCGCTAGTGACCCACTAGTGACGTCACAATGACATCACCCAATTGGATTGGTCTGTGGGTGCTGCTATTTTTTTTTTGGAATTTTTAAATTTTAACTTAATTTTATTTATTTTTTCTTCTGCCCATCTGCAGAAGCTGAGTTTCCAGTACTGTGTATGTGGTTGCCATTTTGTTTGGCATTTTTTATTTTGGGGGGGTGGAGGTTGTATTGTGCATGCACGCATGCATGTGCTTGTGGCCACGTGGTGCGGCCATGCAGTACAGCCACACGACACAGGAGAAAGAGAACTGGCAGCGAGGTAAGTTGGAACCCACCCCAGAACCGACCTCTGCCTAAACCACCACTTAATTGGACTACTGCAATGTGGTCTAAAAGGAGTTAGCCTGGAAATTACAACTGGTCTAGAAGGCCAGAAGGGTTTGAGTAATTGTGGGGCTCCTCGGTTCACAGATAGAAGCCCAATGCTTCAAGAGCTGCGTTACTTGCCAGCTGGGTGCAATTCAAAAGGCTCGTTAATAACTTTAAAGAGTAGCTTAACTGGGTCAAAACCTGGATATCTGCAGGATCACATTTATCCATTCAACTGGAACTAGTAGTGTGGGCTTCCTCCACATTCCTTCATTGAGTGGATATCATACCCATGGGCTACAAATGGAGTCTTCTCAATCATGCTCCCTTTCTATAGAATAGAATTCTGTTAGATGTCTAGATGGCCCCTTCCATTCTCATTAGAAAATTAATTGAAATAATGAAGTTTGATTAAATCCAGGGGTCTGGAAAACTATCGTTTAGTTCTCTCTGGGAGTTGAAAACATCCTCATTTCTCCTTATATTGATAAATGTTGCAGGTGCTATGTATAGTTTTTGTGATGTATTGTTTCCCCTGTTTTTTACTGTTTTAAATCCAGTTTACAGAGGTAGCAATATATGCCAATCACTGTCCTTTGTGATTACAATTACCCAAGAATTTTAATGATATACGCACATTTTATTTGATAAAAATTGAGGCCATCACACCTGCAAAAAGATCAGTGCTAAAGTGGAAAATAATATTTAAAGTGACTGAAAAAAGCAGAAAAGCACATGTATATATTTCTGGTCACTATAAATATATACAATCTTGATAAATGTGGAAGTAAAGAGATTTCTCTTGCCCAGTTGTGTCTGACTCTAGAGTGGTGCTCATCTCCATTTCTTAGCCAAGGGAGCCAAAATTGTCCCAAGATGCTTCCGTGATTATGTGGCCAGAATGACTATACTGTAGGATGTGCAGGATGCTGTTACATTTCCACGAACGAGGTATCTATTTATCTACCTGCATTTGCATACTTCCAAACTACTGGGTGGACAGGAGTGTGCAAGAATGGAGCTCACATCATCATGTGGCACTTGAGTCTTGAACTGTCAAACTTTCAATCAATAAGCCCAGCATATTAATCTCTAGGCCACCACACCCTCTATACCAGGAGATGTACCAGGAGTACATCACATCATGTATTGAGACTTTTTCCCTTTTCACTAAACTGAGTGTGGGCCTGGCCAGTGTGGGCCCCATCCAGCCCACAGGCTGGGAGTTTGACAGCCCTGCTCTATCATGAGATCCTTCCTATTCTCTTGTAGGGGTTATTTTTGTAATTATATCCATCCTTTATATAATTATATAAAATAATATCCATTATATCAATCCTTATTCAACATGGTATGAACGGCGTTGCTGGGTTATAAATATATAGGTCGATATATATAATCAGGGCCACCATCAGGAATTTTGGGGCCCCATACAGCCTAAGTGTCTGCCCCCCCCTGCCATTTTAAAACTATTTTAAGTCGCCAAGCCACTCTATCCCCCGGGGATCATTTCCCGCTTCACGCCAAGCGAGGCGGTCCTATAGGCCAGTGTTTCCCAACCTTGGCAACTTGAAGATATCTGGACTTCAACTCCCAGAATTCCCAAGCCAGCGAATGCGAGGCTTATTTACGGCTCCTTGGCACTTCTCCCTTCTTGGAAGAGGCCTTGTTGACAAAACCATGTGCTTTCTAGTGAGGGGAGAGGGGAGGGGGATCCCACACCCGGCAGCCACTGGCGAGGAGCTGGAAAGGATGAGGGGAGAGAAAAAGCAGGGTACCAGCAGTCGGGCGGGTGTCTTGAGGGGGCACTCCCATCTGGAAGGAAGGGAAGAAAGGCGAGGGCGAGCTATGAAGGAAGGAAGGAAGGAAGGAAGGAAGGAAGGAAGGAAGGAAGGAAGGAAGGAAGGAAGGAAGGAAGGAAGGGTAAAAGGGGCGATCAAGAGAGGAATGGGTGAATGAATGGACGGAGGGTGGGAAGGAAGGAAGGAAAGAGGGAAAGGACAGGAACAGAGGAAGGGTGCAAAGAAAGCAAGGAAAGGTGTGAAAGGGGAGAGTAAGAGAGGAAGAAGTTAAAGAAGGGAGTGAGAGAGGAAAGAAGGGAGGAAGGAGAAGGAAAGCAAGAAATTGAGGGAGGGGAAGGAAAGAAAGAAAGAAAGAAAGAAAGAAAGAAAGAAAGAAAGAAAGAAAGAAAGGGGGAAGGGACAGGAACAGAGGGAGGAAGGAAGGAAACTTATGAAAGGGGAGAGTAAGAGAGGAAGGACTGAAGGAAGGGAGGGAGGGAAGAAGGTAGGAAGGAGAAAGAAAAGAAGAAATAGAGGAAGGGAAGGTAGAAGAGAGAAAGAAAAAGAGAAAGAAAGAGAAAGAAAGAAAGAAAGAGAATGAAAGAGAAATAAAAAGAGAGAGGGGGAATGAAAGAAATGGAAGGAGGGAAGGAAGGAAGGAGAGAAAGAAAGAGAAAGAAAGAAAGCAAGATAAAGAAAAAAGAATGAAAGAGCAAGAGAGAAATAGAGAAAGAAAGAAAAAGAAATGAAAGAAATTATTATTTTGACTATGACAGAAAGATGAAACTAATGCATGCTAAGCAATGAAATTATCCAGCTCATCACCACCACCACCACCACAACAACAACAACAGCAGAGTTGGAAGGGACCTTTATCTTCTAGTCCTGTTTAGGCAGGAAACACTACACTACTTCAGACAAATGGTTATCCGGCATCTTCTTAAAAACTTCCAGTGTTGGAGTATTCACAACTTCTGGAAGCAAGCTGTTCCACTGGTTAATTGTTCTGTCAGGAAATTTTTCCTTCATTCTAAGTTATTTCTCTCCTTGTTTAGTTTCCACCCTTTATTTCTTGTTCTACCCTCAAGTGCTCTGGAGAATAGATTGATTCCTTCTTTGTGGACACCCCTGAGATATTGGAACACTGCTATCATGTCTCCCCTGGTCCTTCTTTTCATTAAATTAGCCATGCCCAGTTCCTGCAACCATTCTTCCTATGTTTTAGCCTCCAGTCCCCTAATCATCTTTGTTACTCTTTGTTGATCAATTATATTTTATCTATATACTTAAATCTGCCCAGACCTTTCCCATATTTTGAACTGGGTTTTTCTGCCTGCTATTCAAAAAACGTCTCTCTCCAGCCACAAGTGTTATATAAGAATCCTATCAAGAAAGCAAACTGATCGTTTACAAAAAATAATGAATGAATTTGTATCAATGCTGATAAAAAAAATGCTAAATAAGACTTTAACAAATGTTTTGTAACACTCTGAAAGAGTGTCACACTTCAATTTAAATTAACTCAATGTTATTATGAAATGCAAGATCAGAAACTGAAGGCAACATAGTATCTTGCATCAGGGAGTAAACCGAGAGATCTGAACAAGATCATTAGCATAGCCGCACAGTGTCTTAAAGATGATGGATAGAAAATTGCAGGTAAATATCTGTGACTTCTATATGGCATTTTTGTACTAGTGTGGATTTCCACTTAATATTCCTCACAACAGCAAATTCTTACAGCCATGAAAGTCAATTATATGTCTTGCAATAATCTATTTCAGAGATTGCTCAAGAATGAAACTGGGAAACAGGCAAATTACATTTTTGCCTTCTTTGAAAACTGCAAATATAAATGTAATAAATAAAATCAAGAAAAGCAGTATATTGGTACAGCAAAAATTTTAAATGAAAGGCAACATTGGAACCAAACAGGAATTAAACAGCAGCTCAGTCCCTTAATCTCCCACCCCTATAATAGGCCAAAAACTGAACAATAATGCACATGTCCACCCCATCTCCTGATGGCAACAAAGCAACACTGGCTGTAGCAGAACCATTTCTTTCATAACCTCAGCTCTTCACTCTTTTTCTCTTTCGGTGTATGCCCCAAGACACACCTGAAGAGAGCATTTGCAAAGCCATTGTTATAATCATTATATGGGGAAAGCACTACGTAATCTCTGGTTTGTGACTACAGTTTGGGTCGAAGATGCCTAAGAGGCTCCCATATTTGACATCCAAGAGCTCAGAACTCTTCTATGACAATCTTCCTCTCTTCTTCCAGTTCTCACATTAGCCAGTTTTTGAAGGCCACTTGAGGTTAACCACCAAAAGAAAAAAGAAAGAAACACCCAACCGCTCCCGATCATATAGGCAGGTTGTGACTTGAGTGGCCTCAGGTCCGGATGGAAGGCTCAAGGCGGCTGGCTTCTCCGTATACCAGGGGAGAGCCTGCGCGTTTCCTTTCCGGAGCCCGGCGCGCTTGAGTCAAACGATGGTCGGGTGGCTCCGGGGAGCACCTTCCCGAGCCACAGCATTACGGAGGGACTCGCTAGCCGGCTCCTTCCCTCCCCCGCTCCCCACAAACCACCTACCCCTCTACCGCAAGAGGGAAGCGCCTGAGGCGCCGGGTTCTTCCCTTTCTCCCTCGCCTGTATCCTTGCCACGATGACTCACCAGGAGAAGGCTGGAGACCCACGCGGCTCCTCAGGGGGCCTTGCGGAAGGTGATGGCGGAAGCCCCCATGGCCGGCGCTGGGTGCGAGGAAGGATGCTTTCTGCACGGGCGAAGGCTGTTATGAAGCCATGGAGGCCGAGAGCAGAGAAGGGCGCGCCTTGCCCACCCTCACCGGAAGAGCTGCCCATCTAGCAGCCCCGCTGCCCCATTGCCCGGCAGGGGATGATGGGCAAGGGACACCTCAGGGAAGGAGGGCAGGGCAGGAAGGGAAGGAGGGGGCTGGCGGGGGTTTAGGAAAGGGGAGCCCGCTGGCCGTGCCACCCGGCCAGGGCCCGGATGAGGCGAGCGCCCGGCCGCCCAAAAGCCTCATTTCCAATTCCCAACCCTGTGCCGCCGCCACCCCGAAGGGGCTCCTACCTTGCTTCGCCGCACGCACGGCACACTTTATTTCGGGACCGGGACCAGGAGGACCGCCGCGCTACCAAAGGCTCCATGAGTTGGGGCTTTGAGTTCTGCCTCGCAACGAGGAGCAGAGCAGAGGGCGCGCCTTTTACTTTGCTGAGGTGAGGCAGGCGGCCGGCAAAAGAGGGCAGGTACAGTCTGCACATGTGCAAGGAGCTGCTGACTGGGTACCAGGCCGGCGGGCCCCCCTAATTGTTCAATTTGGCCGGGCCCGTGATGCCACTCCCAGTAGTACCGGTCTATCGGCGGCCCTGTATATAATGTATATGTATATACAAGCACTTAATGTTATCTTCCAGTTCCTTGAGGTAGTGCTGCAAATCTTTATGGATTTCATTGTGGAATCCACACCTCCATCAAACCAACAATGAATCTTTTGGGCATTTACAGTTCTTCCTTTAAGTCTATTTGCAAGAATATTTGGAATACAGTGATCCCCTGAGTTTCGTGATCTCGATCTTTGCGAAACGCTATATCGCGAGTTTTCCACCCGATGACGTCACTCCCTTCCTTTCTCATCTTTCTTTCTCTCTCTCTTTCTCTCTCTTGCTTCTTCCTCTTTCACACTCTCTTCCTCCCTCTCTCATCTCTTTCTTTCCTTCTCTCTCTTTCTCTATCTCTCCCCCTCTTGCTCTCAAGCGGCAGGCGGCACCCAGGGAAGGTTCCTTCGGCCACCCAGCAGCTGATCTGCTCGGCAGCGCAGTAGCAGCGAGGAGCCGAAGATGGGGTTTCCCCTTTGCGTGGGCAACGGGGAAACCCCATCTTCGGCTCCTCGCTGCTACTGCGCTGCCGAGCAGATCAGCTGCTGGGCGGCCGAAGGAACCTTCCCTGGGTCTTCAACTCCCAGAGCGGTGGACAAGCGGCGGCAGGACAAGCGGCGGACAAGCGGCGGGCGGACAAGAAAAGCGGCGGCCAGACAAGCGGACAAGCGGCGGACAAGCGGAAAAGCAGCGGACAAGCGGCGGGCGGAAAAGCAGCGGCCGGACAAGCGGACAAGCGTCGGACAAGCGGAAAAGTGGCGGACAAGCGGCGGGCGGAAAAGCGGCGGCCGGACAAGCGGACAAGCGGCGGACAAGCGGAAAAGCGGCGGACAAACGGGCAGGCAGGCGGCTCCTCAGCTGCTGGGTCTTCCCAGGTGCGGAAGTAAAAACACCATCTGCGCATGCGCGGCCATGGAAAAAGGGGCGCGCATGCGCAGATGGTGTTTTTACTTCCGCACCACTACATCCCGAAAAATCGATTATCGCGAGGGGTCTTGGAACGGAACCCTCGCGATAATAGAGGGATCACTGTACCAGATTTTTTTAAATAGAGAAATTAATGCGGTTAGTGAAAGAGTGTGTATCACGAAAGGGAGTTAAAGATTACAGGAAGCTTTTTCATCAGCTGAATTTTGCATTGGTACTGCATACTACATGGCTTAGGGCCAGACTATGTTTGGGACCGCCTTCTGCCGCATAGCTCCCAGTGGCTGATATCGGGCCACAGAGTTGGTCTTCTCCAGGTCCCATCAGCTAAACACTGTTGGCTGGCGGGACCATGGGGCAGGGCTTTCTCTGTGGTAGCTCCAGCTCTCTGGAACCAGCTACTCCTGGAGATCTGTACTGCCCCCACCCTACTGACCTTCTGGAAAGCCATAAAGACCTGGTTTTGTCGGCAGACCTGGGGCCGTTGATTAAATGAGATATTATCTAAGTCTGTCTATAGGAGAGATATATAGTTTTTAATGGGTTTTAAACTAGGTTTTAAACAGTTTTTTAGATATTGTTTGCATTGTTGTAAGCCGCCAGAGTCCTTAGGGTGTTGGGCGGCATATAAATCAAACTAATAAAGTTTCAGCTTTCAGCTGAGTGCAGGTTCATTGTAACTTAAAATTCTGCTCCCCCCCCCCAGCAATGGATTGAATTTTGGGAACTATAATTTGGGGATGGGATCCAAGATCCAAGTCTCCCTGGCATCTCAAGCTGGAGGAAAAAGGTGGTTCATTGATGGGAAGGGTGGATTTAGAGTTTCTCATTGATCCTTGCTCTTCTGAGTCTGGGTTGCTCTTGGATTTCAATATATTAACAATTCCTATTTGTACTACTAGCTTTTAATAAATGTTCAAATATAACAATTGTAACACATAACGTACAATTAGGTCTCATGAGATCTGAACTATTTATTTATTTATTTTATGAGATAATCTCTTTAGGATGCATCTGTAACAGCTACATTCTCAGTGTAAAAATATGTGACTTCTCCTCTTGTTTTGAACAATCTGTTCAAGAGCTAAATAATTCCTTAGAATTGAAATCTAGAGCTGGGCCATCATATTTTCCATGCCATAATTTAAGACTATGATTCATCTGCCAATTTATTTCAGAAAACTGATAATTAACATGACCATTTTGATCTATAGAATATTGTATCAGGTTAATCTTTTTGAGCAAGAGAGATTTATTTTCACAGATCACTATGTTTGTGTGAACTATGTTTATCCCTTGTAATGGAATAACCTCAACACTTGTGGTCAACATAGAAGTAATCAATAAATGTGGCAGGATGGAAGAGACAATTAGTACATGTTTTACCCAACTAAAATAGAGAGATAGCTGCAAATAATCTACAGTACTATTCCATATTTCCTGTTAATGTTATTGATGTTAAATGAGTAAGCATGCCTGAGAATGCTATCTTATCTTAGTTAGCAGAAGGTGAGACATCATTTTTATTTTCAGCTAAATATTAATATTGGTGTCTTTTCAGCCTTTTTCTATTTGCAGACATATCCTTCTTAAAATTATCTACATTCTTAGTCTCTTGGCCCAAAGGACTCATTCTCTGCCCCACCCCATTTTTCTTTTTCCTTTTTTAATTATGTTTTTCCTGCCATAGTAAGTCAGTCCTACAAAAATATTTGGGAGGTGAACTCAGTAAAGAATGGGAGGAAACCCTTTCTTCTGAGCAAATTTCTCCTGATGTGATCACTCAACTCTGCAGAAATACTTAAGGGTGGAATTCTGTGAAGAATAGAAAGGAGGAAATGTTTCCTTTTTCATGTTTTAGGAGGAGAATTGTCTGATGGAAAGTTGGGTTAATTCTCAAAAGTGATGTTTTAAAAATTGCAACACATGCAAAGGTACAAGAAATGCTGATATATTATCAAATAGAAAATATTTTGATAATATATCAAAAGGTGATATATTTTGATAACAAATTATTTTGGCACATCTGTTGCGGTCTGCACTGCCCACATATCAAATGTGAGGAAAAATATTTATTTTAGGAAGATCTAGATCAGTTTGAGACCATGACCTCATGTTTACTGCATTGTATGCATCATGGTCATACTCTATCTTGGAGCTGGCTTTGATCAGAATTCAGGAATACATTAAAGCAATTATCATACATGTCTGCTTTCAACTGGAGAAGATGGTTGGAAGGCATAGAGTGCTGCTCTAGCACATGACAGCTAGTTTTAAATTTGATCACGACACTGTTATGGTGGGTGAGACAAAGGTTCATCTTCATAGTTCCTCACTTGAAGTTCATTGCTAAACCTCGGTTCCTGATTTGTTTATGCATTCCATATAGAACTTGTTTGTTCTTTATTAAATAGTTGAATCCATTTAATTAAGTAATATATATATACAGTTTAATGCAATAACTAAATACACATACTGATTATCACAGTGTTATCCCTAACAGAATACCTCTCTTCCCAGTTAATTCTAACTTCTA
The DNA here is from genome assembly GCF_031021105.1 of Erythrolamprus reginae. Taxonomy (NCBI): domain Eukaryota; kingdom Metazoa; phylum Chordata; class Lepidosauria; order Squamata; family Dipsadidae; genus Erythrolamprus; species Erythrolamprus reginae. The sequence goes on along the minus strand of NC_091952.1, from coordinate 149,341,249 downwards.
CATTTTTCCTTCCCTCATTCACCTAGTGGCTGATTAGAATGATTTTAAATTACAACCTCAAACAGCTAAACAAAGCCTGCTGCCATTTATTAAATCCCTATTATTGTGCCATCGTCATTTTCAAGATAAATATATTTCTTTTGAATCAAAACTATCAGACCTTGTTATGGGTAGGAATGTCTTCTATAAGTTTTGATTGGTATGTCAGAAATGATCTGAGGAAACATTAGCTCTTATCTCAATTTCCAATGTAGTAATCACATGTAACTTGCGTTGTTGTGAAATGGACTTGATATGGATGGTTTTCGAAGGTGGCTTGTTTTTGGATTGATCTGCAAAGCCCAAAATAATTTGGGCCCATTTTTCTTGAAAGATTATTTTCAGCATACGAAACTGCCCACATACTGAAATTAGTTTCAGATGCTTTTGTTGGGTGAGAAGGAAGGACAACATTTCCCCACATTCCTGGCTTTCTGTGCCAAATGAAATTCAAAAGGATCCACCTATGGATGGATTCAAATGACCGTTCCATTACCCGAAAAAAGAGCTCTTATTTGAAACTACTTTTATGTTGGTTGAATATAGTGTTAATTAAAACAGTTTTGTTTGAGTGAAGTTCTCAGAAGGCAGCTTTCACTATAGAAAGCACAATAAATCATCAAGTCAAAGCAGATCATTGCACCATAAAATACCATAAAACAGCTTGTACAATAGTAGAGTGTGATAGCAATAACATTTTCTGTAAAAACAACTATCCAGCATAATATTGTATGCATGTATAAAACGTATATAATAAGTGTGGGCATGCACAACTACAACATTTGGTTTGGATTCTGATTTGATGATTTAGAAAACCGATCAACTCATTCTGGAGTGATTTGGAGCCTCGTTTTTTATTTTGAACCTAAAATTCCCTCCTTCTGAATCTCCCCTCAATTGAGCATAACTACAACTTTAAAATAACTTTCTGGAATACTCTGGATTTGATCTGTGAACAACAGATTATACCTTTCTAGATAAATAAAGTCAAGGTGTTTTGTTTTTTAAAATTTAAATCTTTATCTTTTAGGAAAAACACTGACACAATTTTAAAAAATATGTCATAGTAAACTGGATGAAATTTGTATACAGAATCAATCCTTTATGGGAAATCAAGCCTATTAACTTTCAAATTATTGTAGACAGGACATTTTATGAAAAAATAACATTTTAATTTTTACAGAAACTTATTTATTTATTTATTTATTCATTCATTCATTCATTCATTCATTCATTCATTTATTTATTAGATTTGTATGCCGCCCCTCTCTGTAGACCTGGGGCAGCTAACAACAATAACAAAAACAGCATATAACAAATCTAATATTTAAAATAACTAAAAACCCTTATTAAAAACCAAACATACACACAAACATACCATGCATAAATTGTATAGGCCTAGGGGGAAGGAATATCTCAATTCCATGCCTGATGCCTGACGACAGAGATTAAGTGTATCTCTCTATGTTTACCCATGCATGTACCATACCTGGAAAAAAAAAGAGTTGTTTCTGACTAGGAAACTCGTACTTTTCGGAAGTAGCAACAGAAACTTAAAACATCTTCAGATTGTGTTTGTGCATGTGCATTGCAAGGGTGGGTTATAACTTACTTTCCTGCTAGTTTACTTCCTCCCACGCCGTGTGGATGTACGCACATTGCGTGCTGCATGGATGCACCCTGCATTCACAGTACTGAAAACTAGGCATCCGTGCACATGCACAGAAACTAAAAACAAAATGGCACCACTGCTTATGGCGGCACCAAGGGAACCAGTTTGGGGACGTGGCCAGCTGGCTATCGCTCCTGGTTCAGCGAGCGAGGGGAAATTCTCACTACTCATTCTTAAGAACTAGTCTGCGCCAGGAGGAGCCCACCTCAGATGCACATACATGTTTTGTAACCATCATGAAAGTGGGTACATTGTATACGTCCCTGGGTGTATTAAATATTTTAGCCCTGAAGTCTGTAACTCTAGCTTTTGAACTTCTCCCCCAATACATCTTCCCATCTCTTATGTTCTGGAGAATATTAAAATCTGTATTATTTTGCAGCATTTTGGCCAGTCCTTATGAAAATTTGCATGGAGATTTTAAATGTTTCACCTCATAGAGCATTTTTAGCTTTATTCTATGTGGGGTATGTGTTAAAAAAAAATCAAGATGGGCGAACATCTGTGCAAATGAAGCTCCAACCCATTTTTACAGGCTGCTAGAGCTTTGACCTCCTAGTCAATCAATTAATTTGGCTGCTACCTTGACTTTTTCAATATTCTTTTGTGAACATCTCTGGTTTTATAGTTATTATTTGTTATAGATTATTATTATTTTCCCTATTATTATTTTTAATTGAATTTTTTGAAACAAAAAACAAACACATACAAAAAATAGACACATCATACAATACATACAAGCAGTTTACAGAAACTTGTGCATTTTGAATTGTTTTTTGTTATATATTATTATTGTACAACTTAGATTGTTCTGGTCCTCATTTTCTTATATGATTATGTTTGAAAATAGTTACATGAAATAATGAAGCATAAATTTAAATCAACCAACCAACCAACCAATCAATCAGGGCATTTAAAGTGACATTCTATATGTCTGCCCTGTAACTAACCATTTGAGGTTTAATCCATTTGTTTGAAGAAATGGTAGAACTGTGGCTACATAACTCGTGCTACCATTTAAGTTTAAGGAATTTGATTACAACACATGTAAAGAGTGGTTGACTGATTTTAGACAAACACTCTGTAAAAGTTGGAATAAAAAGGAATACTTGTGGTTATGATGCGAAGCTACTCTGTGTGCTTTACTTACTGAGCTATTCTTTTGGTGCTTGGTACAGCAAGAAGTTCAGAACAACAAAATGTGCCAATGAGTTGTCATGAGATGGCACAGAGCCATCAAAACCTGTCAGGAAGGAAAAGGGATGGGAGAAGCTGCCTTTTGTTCCTGAATGTTTGTGCCAAATTAGGTAGCATTTGATTAAGCCTGGCTCCAAAAGTAGCTTTAGGAATATTTTTGAAGATTCAAAGAACTTTATATGCGTTCTCTTTTTAACACTCTTTACAATACACATTGATACTGACCACAGGGGTTGCCACTGTGTCCAAGTCCAGACTGTTTGCTACCCACTTTCTCCCTCTGCCTTCTGCCCATTTCTCAAGTCATCTGGGTTTCTTATCTTTATCTCCTTTCATATTTGACTGAAATGGGCTGTGTGCCTTTAATTATAAAACATTTTAAGATGATGCTCCACATACGGTTATCTGGGAGGAATTAAAAATTAAAAAAAAAAAACTTTTTCTGAGTAAATAAGAGTAGGATTGCACTATATTTGTTTTCTGTGCCGCTCTGCAATAGTTTGACACCACACGTTTCCTTGCAAGGGAGAAGCCTATTTATTTTCCTAGCAAAAGTTCTTCACATGTTTATTTGCATCTTAATTTCTACCACAGCTCATGGTTGTTTAAAAACACCCTTCCATTTATGGTCTTAGACATGAAAGGACCCTCATATTGTGTTGGTGGAAATCTGATGAGTTTAAATTCATATCTTATATCTTATACATTTTATCTGACACAATAGGATTATGATACATGAGATAAATATTTCACAGATCACTTGCACATTTTAATGACTACAAGTTTAGTAATTCAGCAGACTCCAATCTCAAAACACACACTAGCAGAAGGAGGAGAAAAACAGGCAAGAGGCCGGTCAGAATGTTAATATTTTTATTACATTTTAATGATATTTAATAAGCCAAATGTAACAGATATCATTTTCACCATTCAGGGTTGAGGATCAGCAACGGTATGTGCACAGAATTATTATGGGATGTTGAGCAGCCAGTTTGAATCAACAAGAGAGATAACCAGCAATGGTAATATTCAAGGGTAGTGCTTATAGAGGTGGTCCTCGACTTACAAGCACAATTGAACCCAACATTTCGGTTGTTAAGCAAGACAGCTGTTAAGTGAGTTTTGCCACATTTTACGACTTTTCTTGCCACAGTTGTTAAGTGAATCATTACATTGTTAAGTTAGTAACACGGCTATAAAGTGAATCTGGCTTCCCCATTGATTACAGGACACTGCAACGGTCATAAGTATGAACCAGTTGCCAAGCAGCTGAATTTTGATCACGTGTCCCAGGGAAAGCTAGAGTGGTCCTGTGAAAAATGATAATAAGTCACTTTATTCTGTCAATAAATGAATGGCCATAAGTCCGAGTCTCCGGAGAGGGGCGGCATACAAATCTAATTAATAATAATAATAATAATAATAATAATAATAATTTGTACATTTGCTTTCATAGTTCTGTGCAATAAGGCAATAATCTAATTTGAATTAAAACAAGCTACAATAAAAACTATACGGTCATTGAACTATACACAAAGGCAAATAATAAAGTCTCGCATTGAAAGTATAAAGCAACACACGGTATAGGTAATGATTGCTTTATACAGGTAGCCCTCGACTTATCACCACAATTGAGCCCAAAGTTTATGTTGCTAAGTGAGACAGTGGTTAAGTGAATTTTGCCCCATTTTGTGAGCTTTCTTGCCACACTTGTTAAGTAAACCACTGCGATTGTTAAGTTAGTAACAGGATTGTTTGGCTTGCCTCATTGACAATGATGGGATTTCAAAAAGTTTACTACCAGTTCTCTGGGCATGGCTTAGTGCAGTGATTGTGAACCTATGGTATGAGTGTCACAGGTGGCACATGGAGCCATATTTGCTGGCACACAAGCTGTTGTCCTAGCTCAGCTCCAACGTGCATCTGTGTGCCAGCCAGCTGATTTTTGGCTTGCACAGAGGCTCTGGGAGGACGTTTTTGGCTTCCAGAGAACCTCCTGGGGATAGGGGTGGGCGTTTTTACCCTCCTCTAGCTCCGAGGAAGCCTTTGGAGCCTGGGGAGGACAAAACACGAGCCTACTGGGCTCAGCAGAAGTTGGGAAACAGGCATTGAATTATGGATGTGGGTACTGGCACATGTGCAATAGTGCGGACCCAAGCTCTTTCAGCATCTGAGGAAAAAAAGGTTCGCCATCACTGGCTTAGTGGGTGATACGTCCCCTCAGAATGCTGGAGAACTTCAGAAACGTTCCTGATTGGCTAAGACAGGAGCTGCTGCAGAGCGAGAAATTACAGGCTCCCTATTGGCTGCCACATCTGACAGCCAGCTATAAAAGATCTGTCAGAAGTGGCTGAGGGCCGACTGAATTCAGAGGGCAATTGAAAAAAGGAGGAGCAAAGTGCTCTTTCTATAGGTCCGCAGGGAGCAAGGCATACAGTACATGATTCTCAGATGTTTTAATTCTTTTTGGGTTGCAGCAATAAACAGCAATAGAACATAATATGGGGAGGGAATGGGTATGTGTTTCATTCCAGCTTGTAAACAAATAGTGTAAATAAACATCTACTATCACTGTGGCCAAAAGTATCAATAGGATTCTATATTAAATATACTTCTGTTGTTAAGAGAATATTTAATTGCTATTGTTGAGTCTATGTAAATAAGTCTAACTGAGGAGAAATGCTGTCTCCGGGCAGAAAATGTAAATAAAACAAGGTCGCGTCTGATTGGCTCAGACGCATGACATTTCCTTTTGGCGCGAGCCACGAATAGTATAAATAGAGCTGTATTTTCCACTGACAGCTCAGATGAGTTCCATGCTGAATGTCACTTTCAAAAAGAGCTAATAAAGGAACCGTCTACCGAGTGCTTGTCTGGTCTCACTTCATTTCACTGGCGACGAGAACCGAAGAAACCACGCGTGCAGAATGAGCAATCTTCAGATCGGCCGGGCTCCTGACTATTTCGATCCCGAAAAGTCATCGTGGGATGCCTACATGGCAAAATTCGAGATCTTCCTCGAAGCGGCAGGAATGGGAGACGCCGAAGCCGACAGGAAGCGGGCTATTTTCCTCAACTATTGCGGTCCAGAAATCTTCGACCTCGTTCAAACTCTGACCGACCCGCTCCCGGCGAAATCCGTTCCATGGGACGACCTACAAGCAAGACTCGCAAATCACTTCAAGCCCACGAAGCCAGCCGTGGTCTTCAGACACCAATTTTCCAGAATGGCACAACGGGACTCCGAGTCGATCAATCAATTCGCTACGCGACTTCGAACGGTGCTGTCAAAGTGCAAGTTTGACAGCCCGGAAGCTCGCCTCACCGACGCTCTTATTTTCGCGATGAAAAACACCACAGTCCGTAATAAGCTCCTCACCGAGGACGAGCCTACACTCCAAGCTTTGATAAAGTTGGCTCAAACCGCCGAGGTTGCCGCCGCCGCCACTAAAGAGCTTAAAGAGCACGACAAAAAAGAAACCGTCTCCAAAATCGCCTCTTCTGATTTCCAAGCCGAGCCTTCAGACGACCTCAGCCCACCAGCCAGCGCCGACAACAACTGTCTCCTGCTGCCGACTGACCCATCCAGACAACCCAGATACCCTCGCCCCTCCACCCCCTGCTCCGGCTGCCGAGGAAACCACCCACGACAGCGCTGCCCCTTCCGGGACGCCATCTGCCGCCGCTGCAACCGGCGCGGCCACATTGCCGAGGCTTGCAGAGCCCCCCTACCCGAGGAGTCCTTCTCCACTCCTCGACCACAGAGATACACCAACCAGGCACAGCAACCGCGGGACAACAAATTTTCCAGAGGCTCCAACCGCCGAAACTACGCAACCGCTAACCGCGACTACTCAAGAGGTAACGCACAACTTTACGTTAATTGCGCAAATACAAAGCATGGGAGCAAAATTGTAATCTTGCTGCTCCTCAATGGCAAACCATGCAATCTGGAACTGGACACAGGGTCAAAATATTCTATCATGCCTTGGGAAAAATTTAAAATTTACATGCCTAATCTTCTTAAATCTGACTTAACGCAAACTGCTTTGGTAATTAGAGATTTTCAGGGAAACATTATACCTGTTTTAGGAGAAGTGAATGTACCTGTCCAATTTAAAAATGTTAAATGTTCACTTCCAATAGTTGTGGTTGCGGGGGCTAAACACTCTCTCCTTGGTTTAACTTGGATGTGCCCTTTGGGCATTGAAATTGCGGGAATTTGTACGGTTAACTCTGAAAATGATATTCCAAACTTTGTGCAAGAATTTCCTGAGGTATTTAGCCCCACTTTGGGTACTTATAAAGGGGCCACTATCTCTTTTTCTATAGACCCTAAGGTTCCCCCGGTCAGACTCAAACCCCGAAGGGTCCCTTTGCCGCTTCTGCCCAAACTAGACCAGCAACTAGATAAGCTCATAGCTCAAGGCATACTAGTCCCTGTTGAGCAAGGACCATGGGAAACGCCCATAGTCACGCCACTAAAGCCGGATGGCTCTTTAAGGGTCTGTGCGGACTATAAATCAACGCTAAACAAAGCCCTCCAACATCACCCATATCCAATTCCGGTGGTCCAGCAACTCCTTCATTCCCTAGGGGAGGGGAGGGTTTTTGCAAAAATCGACCTCACACAGGCATACCAACAACTTCCGGTCGATGAGCCTACATCTCTGGCGCAAACCATTGTGACCCATAGGGGTGCCTTTAAATGCACCAGACTACAATTTGGTGTCAGCATAGCCCCCGGCATATTTCAAAGCTTAATGGAGCGTTTATTGGCAGGTATTGAGGGAACTATCCCCTACTTTGATGATATACTTATTTCAGGACAAACCCAGTCACAACTAAATCAAAGGATCCGGGAAGTATTGCAGAGGCTACAATCTAAGGGATTAAGGGTCAAATCAGATAAATGTGTATGGGGGACTGCAAGTGTGGAATTCCTAGGCTATAGGATAGATGGTAACGGCATCCACCCCACTACAGAAAAATTAAAAGCTATAACAGAAGCACCCGAACCAAGCAATAAGACGGAATTACAAGCATTTTTAGGCCTTCTTAATTTTTACTCTATCTTTTTGAAACAGAAGGCAACGGCAGCAGAACCCCTACACCGGCTGCTTCAGAAGGGAATTCCCTGGACCTGGGGCATACCTGAACGCGAAGCCTTTTGTCAAATTAAACAATTGTTGACCTCCAAAAGCGTGGTGGGTCAATATAGTTCAGTATTGCCCATAAGGCTTACGTGCGACGCTTCAGCTTATGGGGTGGGTGGGGTATTGGCTCATGTAATGCCTAACAATACAGAAGCCCCAATCGCCTTTTTCTCTAGGACAATGACCTCTTCTGAAAGGAACTATAGCCAACTGGACAAAGAGGCTTTAGCTTTAGTAGCAAGTGTAAAAAAATTCCATAACTATCTTTTTGGGAGGAGATTTGAATTATTTATTTATTTATTTATTAGTTGGACTTGTATGCCGCCCCTCTCCGAAGACTCGGGGCGGCTCACAACAAGTAAAAACAGTCACAACAATCCAATTAATTAAAATATTTAACGATTTAAGAAAAACCCCATGTAATAGCAAACACACACACAAGCATACCATGTATAAATTAACATGCCCAGGGGAGATGTTTAGTTTCCCCATGCCTGACGGCAAAGGTGAGTCTTAAGGAGTTTTCGGAAGGCAGGAAGAGTAGGGGCAGTTCTAATCTCCGGGGGGAGTTGGTTCCAGAGAGCCGGCGCCACCACAGAGAAGGCTCTTCCCCTGGGACCCGCCAACCGGCATTGTTTAGTTGACTGGACCCGGAGAAGGCCCACTCTGTGGGACCTAATCGGTCGCTGGGATTCGTGCGGCAGGAGGCGGTCTCGGAGATATTCTGGTCCGATGCCATGAAGGGCTTTAAAGGTCATAACCAACACTTTGAATTGTGACTGGAAATTGATCGGCAGCCATGCAGACTGCGGAGTGATGGTGAAACATGGGCGTACCCAGGTAAGCCCATGACTGCTCTCGCAGCTGCATTCTGCACGATCTGAAGTTTCCGAACACTTTTCAAAGGTAGCCCCATGTAGAGAGCATTACAGTAGTCGAACCTCGAGGTGATGAGGGCATGAGTGACTGTGAGCAATGAGTCCCGGTCCAGATAGGGCCGCAACTGGTGCACCAGGCGAACCTGGGCAAACGCCCCCCTCGCCACAGCTGAGAGATGGTTTTCTAATGTGAGCTGTGGATCGAGGAGGACGCCCAAGTTGCGGACCCTCTCTGAGGGGGTCAATAATTCCCCCCCCCCAGGGTAATGGACGGACAGATGGAATTGTCCTTGGGAGGCAAAACCCACAGCCACTCCGTCTTATCCGGGTTGAGTTTGAGTCTGTTGACACCCATCCAGGCCCCAACAGCCTCCAGGCACTGGCACATCACTTCCACCGCTTCGTTGACTGGGCATGGGGTGGAGATGTAAAGCTGGGTATCATCGGCATATTGATGATACCTCACCCCATGTCCTTGGATGATCTCACCCAGCGGTTTCATGTAGATGTTAAATAGCAAGGGGGAGAGGACCGACCCCTGAGGCACCCCACAAGGGAGAGACCTCGGAGCCGACCTCTGACCCCCCACTAACACCGACTGCGACTGGCCAGAGAGGTAGGAGGAGAACCACTGAAGAACAGTGCCTCCCACCCCCAACCTCTCCAACCGGCGCAGAAGGATACCATGGTTGATGGTATCGAAAGCCGCTGAGAGATCGAGGAGCACCAGGACAGAGGATAAACCCCTGTCCCGGGCCCGCCAGAGATCATCCATCAACGCGACCAAAGCGGTTTCCGTGCTGTAACCGGACCTGAAACCCGACTGCTGGGGACCTAGATAATCAGCTTCTTCCAAGGACCGCTGGAGCTGGAGTGCCACCACCTTCTCGACAACCTTCCCCATAAAGGGAAGGTTGGAGACTGGACGATAGTTGTTAAGTACGGCTGGGTCCAGGGAGGGCTTCTTGAGGAGGGGGCGCACAAGCGCTTCTTTATAGAGTGATGGAAAAACTCCCCTCCCCAAGGAAGCGTTGGTAATCTCCTGGGCCCAGCTCCGTGTCACCTCCCTGCTGGCCGAGACCAACCAGGAGGGACACGGATCCAGTAAGCAGGTGGCAGAACTCACAGCTCCGATGGCCTTGTCCACTTCATCAGGTGTCACCAGATCAAACTCTTCCCAGACAGGTGGACAAGTACGTGCCCCAGTCACCTCGACTGACTCGTTGTCAGTCGACTCTGTTTTACAATTGGAGTTGAGGTCGGCCCGGATCTGAGCAACTTTATCAGCGAAAAACGTGTTAAACTCCTCGGCACTACTCTGCAAGGGCTCCCCAACTCCCCCCTGATTAAGAAGGGAGCGGGTCACCCTAAACAGAACAGTCGGGCGGGATTCCGCTGATGCAATCAAGGCGGCATGGTACGCGCATCTTGCCGCCTTGAGCGCCACTTTGTAAGTCTTAATAAAAGCTCTTACAAGTGTTCGATCAGATTCGGACCTACTCTTCCTCCATCGCTTCTCTAGACGTCTCTTTTGGCGTTTCAACACCCGGAGCTCCTCGTTGAACCATGGGGCTCTATGGGGTCTAGCGCCGCGGAGAGGTCACAAAGGCGCAATCCGGTCAAGAGCCCCTGCCGCAGCCCTGTTCCAGGCCTCAGCGAGGGACTCCGCCGAACTGTGGACAAGTGCCTCTGGAATAATCACTGATCACAAGCCTCTATTAGGTCTTCTGGCTTCTAACAAACCAACACCTCCTTTCATGTCCCCCAGACTAATTAGGTGGGCATTGTTCCTCTCAGGTTACCAATATGAACTAATCCATAAGGGGGGGAAAGTCAATAAATCATGCAGATGGCCTAAGTAGGTGCCCCATGGCAGAATTAGTTGAAGACCCAGCCCCATCAGAAGATGTATTGTTTTTAGATTTTGAAGAAAACCCTCTGACTACAGCCAAAGAGGTGGCTGAGCACACCAAAAAAGACCCAATTCTGCAAAGGGTCATCAATTGTATACAGAAGGGATGGCATGGAGACCCTGAGGAAGCAGGGTTAACAGATTTTAAGACCAAGAGGTTAGAGTTGTCATACATGAAGGGTTGTGTTTTATGGGGTGATAGAGTGGTCATCCCTGATAGTCTAAAACAAAAGGTGCTCATTATGTTGCATGTGGGCCATCCTGGTATTGTCAGGATGAAGGGTTTGGCCAGGGGACATTTGTGGTGGCCAGGCCTGGATACCGACATTGAACAGTGGGTAGCCAAATGTGACCCGTGCCAGGAGTCACGACCTAATCCCCCTAAAACTACTCCAGTAGAATGGGAGAAACCCACTGGGCCATGGTCAAGGTTACACATCGACTTCGCAGGCCCAATGGGGTCTCAGTACTTCCTAATTGTGGTAGACGCTTTCTCTAGATGGGTTGAAATAATAGCCATGCATAATATAACCACATGTGCCAATATAAAAGCTTTGTACCATTTGTTTGCAACTCATGGATGTCCGGATATACTGGTCTCTGATAATGGGCCACAATTAACAGCCAGACAATTTGAAATGTTTCTGAGCAATTTGGGGGTCAGACACGCACTCATATCCCCTTACTCACCATGGGCTAATGATCTGGCAGAACGATATGTTCGGGTAGCAAAGGAAGCATTGCGCAGGGCAGGCCCAGGAGAAATACAGCAAAATTTAGACCAATTTTTGTTAATGCAACACATTACACCCAACTCCATTACACATAGGAGTCCTGCAGAAATCTTAATGGGTAGGAAACTAAGGTCCCCCCTGGACAGGTTGCACCCTCGGTATTGTACTACTAATTGTAATGATTTTATATCTGTACCACCTGAAAGGAATTTGTACCTTGGTCAAAATGTATTTGCTAAAAATTTTGATGGGGGTTTGAATTGGATCAAGGGGAAAATAATACAACAAACCGCTCCAAAAACATATTTTGTACAACTGGAGGATGGCCGTATATGGAAACGGCACATTGATCATTTGCGTGGGCGCATTGAATCAAACAATGAGCAAACCGCTAACGTAAACTCTTCCCCCCAAGCAGACTTTTGTACACAGCCTGATTTGTTGGATTTGCAAATGGACTCACCAAGACAGGAAAGGTCCTTCGGCGACACCGAGCCATCTTCATCTTCAGAGGTCGGTACGGGGCCTGCATGCTCGACTCAGCCGGCCAGAGCCCCAACTCGGGCCCAGCCGCACTCAGGAGCTAGCAACGAACCGACCTCCACCGTTGAAATTCCGGACTCGAATGATCTGCGCAGGTCAGAGCGAGCCTCGCGCAGACCAAGCAGATTGGAGGATTACATCACATGGCTCACTGATTGACATTGCTACAAACTAAGGAGGGAGGGGTGTTGAGTCTATGTAAATAAGTCTAACTGAGGAGAAATGCTGTCTCCGGGCAGAAAATGTAAATAAAACAAGGTCGCGTCTGATTGGCTCAGACGCATGACAGTTCCTTTTGGCGCGAGCCATGAATAGTATAAATAGAGCTGTATTTTCCACTGACAGCTCAGATGAGTTCCATGCTGAATGTCACTTTCAAAAAGAGCTAATAAAGGAACCGTCTACCGAGTGCTTGTCTGGTCTCACTTCATTTCAGCTATGGTATCTCTCAGGGAATTATGGGAGGAAATAGAAACAGTTGATTTCATTCTGTGGCAGATTGGACATTTGAGAGCACAGATCAAATGCCTGGGGTTACAGCATCAAACTGTGAGCTCCAGCAAGTGTCCTCCCACATGTTTGAACTTCAGCTCTCATAATTGTTAGCCTTTGGCTCATTCCATGTCAAGATTACAATAAAGCCCAGAACATCTGGAGAACGCCAGCTTGAGGAAGGCTGTGATATAGAAATACTGTGACAACATTCTTTTACATTTTCATGGAGACCTTTCTAAACATTTAGATGTGGCAACTGCGTTTAACCACCTCCATCTTTCACATATGGAATAGTCATCTCACTGTTTAAATATTGATGAATATTTTCTTTTCATTATGAGTATGTTATTCTTTATCTGTGTGCACTTGTATGGAGAGGGAAGGAGGGAGGGAGAGAAAGAAGGGAGGGAGAGGAAGAGGGAGAATGAGGAAGAGAGGGAGGGAGAGAAAGAAGGGAGGGAGAGGAAGAGGGAGAATGAGGGAGGGAGGGAGGGAGAGAAAGAAGGGAGGGAGAGGAAGAGGGAGAATGAGGGAGGGAGGGAGAGAAAGAAGGGAGGGAGAGGAAGAGGGAGAATGAGGGAGGGAGGGAGAGAAAGAAGGGAGGGGAGGGAGAATGAGGGAGGGAGGGAGGGCGGGAGAGGGAGAGAGAGAGAGAGTGCTAGATATTTAAATATTATTTAAACTTCACAGAAAGAAGGCTTCTTTTCCTTGGAAGGCCATATAATAGTTATTGTACATTTGTGGACTGTCCACCAGGGAAAGAGAACCCTGTATAATAAGGAATGGAGATAGGGGTGGAATAGAAGGCTTCGAAATGTGGAGAGCTGATTGGCAGCCAATACTGGGTAATATCACATAGTCTGAGAAGGATTTTAGTCCCTTGAAAGCAAATAAAATATTTTGGAGGGAAGCTGCAACTCTCGCCTGCAGCTCAGTAACTGCTGGTGGCATTTCAGATGTTTCTTGTCTGAGATTTTGCCACGATGCCATCCATCAGAATAAAACAGGTTTGGGTGAAATGGACCAATGATCCAGATTACCATGAAGAGAACATCCAATGTTTATAAATATTTACTTCTACTCAATTCTTGTATTTCTTTTTGTTTCAATGGTTGAAATGTTAATAATAGAGAATGTCTGTCGGTTTGGAAAAAGTTGGGAAGAGCTAAACTGACCTATTGTTCTGCCATGGCTTGTTTTCTCCAAGGTTTGTTAGAATAAGCCACAGTAACTTGCTTTATATAACACCCTAAGGTAGAGGTCTTCAAACTTGACAACTTTAGCACTTGTGGACTTCAGCTCCCAGAATTCTCCAGCCAGTGTAGCATTATGCATTATAGGTACAGTGATACAGAATTACAGTACCCAACATGTCTAAAGGGCAGGAGATTAAGAAAAGCTAAGAGAGTTTACCAAATCAGAAGGGAAATGACTTTTACTCCTCTTCCACTTCCCAGGGAGGAGTGCTGGGCATCTTCCTGACTGCTGCTGGTTGACTCAGCCTTTCATTTTTCTGAGGTGGGTAAACTGAGGACCCAGATTGTTGGGGGCAACATGCTGATTCTGTAAACCATTTAGAGAGGGCTGTAAAGCACTTTGAAGTGGTATATGTAAGTATAAGTGCTACTGCTAGTTTTTAAATTATTTTATTGAATTATTACATTATTTTCCAACAAGACTACAAGACAGGGGTCATAGCTGGCTGGAGAAGTCTGGGAGTTCAAGTCTTAAAGTTGCCAAGTTTGAAGGCCTCTGCCCTAAGGCATAGACCATAATTATAAACCGGAATAAAGGTTTATTTGGAATACTAAGGTAAAATAATTCAAATCACATTTCTTTCTTTCTTTCTTTCTTTCTTTCTTTCTTTCTTTCTTTCCTTCCTTCCTTCCTTCCTTCCTTCTTTCCTTGCTTGCTTGCTTGCTTGCTTGCTTGCTTGCTTGCTTGCTTGCTTGCTTTCTATACTGCCCAACTCCCGAAGGACTCTGAGCATTTTACAACAGGATATAAAATACATTTTAAAACATCATAAAAGATTAAGAAAAAACAGTTAAAAATCACATACATACATATCATTCAAGGCCAGACCTCATAAAATTGCAAGATAATGGCCCCAAGACTGTTGGAAAAGCCAGGTCTTCAATGCTTCCCGGAAGGTCAATAGAGTGGGGGCAGTCCATATCTCAGGTGGTAATTGGTTCCAGAGAGCTGGGGCAGCCACAGAGAAGGCCCTTCCCTGCAGGCCCACCAGCCAACACTGTTTAAAACCAACTCTGTAGGCGCTTACCAGCTATTGTTTACCATTACCAAATATTGTTTACCATTATTGTTTATTGTTTACCATTAAGTTCCATGACTTTACACTGTAAAGCAGCCTGCCTCAGCCTGCTGCCCTCCAGGTATTCTTCATCTGCAGGAACTGGCATTCTACCCATCTGGCTCTCCATGCTGGAAATTCTGAGAGATCAAGATCATGCAGATGCATTGTAATAATTACAAAGGAAACTTTTGTAATAAGACAGGGAGAGAAAGGGTAGGAGGGGGGAAGATTCTGAGTTATTTCTTTATAATGAATTTTTACTGAAGAAGTTTTTTTACAGAATAAAAAACAATACCAAAGTTTTAAGAAAGAAAGTAAAGAAAAATAAAAGTGATAAGCAAATGAGAAACAAGTAAAAGGCACTGAAAAGGGGAGGGGGAAAAAGACGAAAAGAGTGGTTTGTAATTTTCTTTACCACAGTTGTATATGTATTTATTTATTTGTGGCTCCCTCCACCATATTTTACTCTTTCTAATCATCAAACCCACAATCACGAGTTCATTTGTTCTCCACTTTCAGCAAAAAGTCCATAGAGGGTTTGCAGTTACCAACAGACACTGAGTTGTTTTAAGGGACGTGCATAAGCGCACCACTGTGCCTACCGTCCCTGTCCTATTGTCTTCTTTTGTTACTTTTTATCATTACTTATCTAATGTTTTATTTGTACAAATTATCACCCTATAATTGTTTGACAAAATAAATAAATAATAAATAAAGTAAAGCAACAAGCTTTCAAATGGGCCTGAAGGGTTCAACTGGAAGCAAATTGGGGGATTTTATAATCTGGAGTTCTGATTTAGTTTATGAATATTTATGTGTTCTTTGTAATACTTACAGGTTTCTGGATGGGGACCAACTACTCCCAAATTTGCCCAGCAGCATAATTATGTATAACCAGTGTGAGTCAGCCATGCTCTGGCGCAATCTTGTCTTTATAAACCTATCTACAAGCATCAAGACGTCTCCCATTTCTGGCATTCTCCTTCTCTGATGTTTGCATCCTAGTTTTCTCCTGAACTCTACTATCATCCTGCCTTATTCTGAACCACCAGCTTCTTCCTTGGTAGTGATAGATAGGGGGACAATTGAGCCCAGAATTTTTTTTCCAAGCTGAAGCCATTTTACTCGGGGTCTTTGGCCTGCCACACTTTTATTTTAAAATTTATTCTTTGCCGTGGGAATTTGGGAGGGGTAGTTGCATGAGGGATGTCTGCACGTAGCCATAACACATTTCTTCTAGATTACCAAGGCCATCCTTTGTCTCCACACTGCTGCAGCTGCAAAGAAGGAGATGGGAGTTGCTGCCAAGTTGGCAGATGAAGATTGGTCAACGTGATGGGGGTGTGGGGACAAGGGATTGAACTTTCAACTGGATGGAGAAACCCCTGGGACTTCAGATTCAGGTTTCTCCCAGATGTGCCAACATGGCTCTGCTAATAAATTGGAACTTTGAGGAATACTTTGCCTCGGATGCTGATTTTATTTTCGATGCTCTTGGGAGTCCTGATACTATGTTCCCGAGACCTTTGTTAAGTGGGTTTTGTACCATTTTTAAAAAAAATATTTTATTTTAATTGACTTTTAAGCCGCCCAACTCCTTGCAGACTCTGGGAAGATTTTGACCCTTTCTTGCCACATTTCTTAAGTGAATCACTGCAACTGTTAAATTAGTTGCACAGTTGTTAAGTGAATCTGGCTTCTCCATTGACTTTGCTCGTCAGGAGATCACAAAAGGGGATCACATGACCCCGGGATACTGCAACCATCTTAATATGAACCAGTTGTCTAGCATCTGAATTTTGATCACATGACCCTGGAGTTGCTGCAATGGTCATAGGTGTGAAAAACGTCCATTAGTCACTTTTTTCAGTGACGTTGTAATTTTGGACAGCTGTTGTAAATTGAGGATTACCTGCATTGTCTGGAGCAGTAGATCTCAACCATGGCAAATGTAAGATGTGTAGACTGCAACTCCCAGAAATCCCTGGCCAGGGAATACCGGGAGTAGAAATTCACGCATCTTGATGTTGCCAAGGTTGAGGAACACTGGCCTAACCAACAAATACAATAAATCAAACCAGATTGCGAAATAATTGCTTTCCCCTGCCACTTTCAGCCAAGTATCAGAAGAGCTTTCCATGTTAATGGTTTCCAGTTTTGAAAAAGCAATTCGAGAGCTAATTTGGTATAGTGGTTTAGGCATCAGTCTAGAAACTGTGAAATTGTGGCTTCTAGTCCCACCTTAGACACAAAGCCAGCTGGTTGGCTATGGGCTGCTCACTTTCTCTCAGCCTAGGAAGGAGGCAATGGCAAACCTCTTCTGAATATCCTTCCCAACAAAACTGCAGGGGCTTATCTAGGCAGTCTCTTAGAACTGGATACGGTTGAATTGGGCCGGGTGGAGAGAAACAAATGGCAACAAGAAGACTTGGTTGCTGAATCCATATGTATGAAAATTACAGGAGGAGGTCATAAAGGCCCTTCTTAGATAAATTTTGACATGGCAGAGAAAGGCTATGCCTTCCTGTTTTTGGCTAACCTTGGAGATTCAAATGGTCAAGCTAGTAATTTCTCATTCCTGCAGATTCCCAAATGGCCAGTTAGCCTGCTCTTATCTGTACATCTAGAGACGTACCCAATTGTTTCGAGTAGGAATAGGTTTAAGGCTGCCAATTCTTTCCCGCAAATCCTCACTATTTCTATATTAGCGTAACCTTAGTAAGCAGGAATTGGAAAATATACATTTCTGCAGAGGGTTTTTTTTTTTCATTTTAGAACTACTGTATACTGGTACTTTGAATTTTCAAGCCAGAAATATACACATGTTGACTGTGAATGATCAAAGGACTGATTATCAATCCCACAATTATAAACAGACCATCTGCACAAATATTTCAAGCTCAGATCTCCTCAAATATTTCATGCATGAAACTGTCTTACAGGACATTATTTCCTTGCCGATGTTGTCTTTGATTTAAAAATTACATTTTATGAATTTCATAACTCTTAAAAAATAGAAGATTACAGTATGAGAAAGGTCAAACATACCAAAGCATATACTGGTAATCATAGAAAAATATATCTCTGGCCCAAGGTGGGCACCAGCTGTTAAATTAAATTGCTAGTAAATATTTCCAAGGAAGTTCTGTTCTAGTGCTCAGATCTGGCACACCCATAGGCACTCTTGGCAGGGTGGTTTTGCTCTGGCAAGTAACATCAGCACCAGGTCTGCAAAATCCAGATAACCACTCAATGGCAGCAAATAGTTAGGGTTTTCTGCTTTTCATGATCGCCATCTACCAGTACCTAAATTAGGCCACACTGAGGTTTTCTGCTGTGCTGCCTGGCAGCCAGACCCCCCCCCCCCCCCCCCCTGTTTCTCTTCCTTTACCCATCATGCTGCTCCAAGCAATGCTGCTCCAAGCTAGGTTCTTTTTTCCCCGATGTACACTAATTTGCCCAACCATAGCCAATTTTTTTTTTTTTAAAAGGACTGGCAACCTTCAGAGATACCCTCCTTGCCTTGGCTGCATTTATATCACTGACATAATACATGATGAATAAGAAAGCTAAATGCACAGTAGGTTCAGATCACTCCAATTAATAAATGACATCTTACAGGCCCAGAAAGTAGCTTTTAAATATTTTCTTCAGTGAATAAATGAAACAGGTATAATGTTTGTGACTTATAATTGGGTTCTCTTTATCTCATTTATGACTTTTTGCATCACTTTTAGTTGTCAGAGTTGTTTTTTATACATAAATGAATTGTCCATTCTGTATATGCATTTTTTCCACCTTTTCGGCTCAGGCAAAAATTCCTCATTTTATAGAAATAATACCCTTATAGAGATACTGAATGTTCATGACATTAAAACTTATAACAATCTAGCCTGAGCTACACTGACTATAATCAGATCCATTTTCTTCAGTTAGAACAATGGATTTAATTTTATTGTAAATAATTTGGCATAAAGCAAACATGTTTTCCTTATTAAAAAGCACTGAGCTTCTGATGAAGATGATGATGATAATGATGATTGATGATGATGATGATGATGTTATCCATTCAGATGTATCCAACCCTTGGCAATTCTATGGGCCCGGTCTGTCCATGTTCTTTGATCTTGCATTACTTGGAGTTGCACTATCAAGATGATGCTAAACTGAGATAAATTCTGATCAACGTATTGATATTCCTTGGCATCCATTGAAAATGTGTCCTTTTATCTATATTTCCTATTTAAATATATATTTTTGAAACCAAAATCTTATGAGTTTGTTGTGTTTGAAATGATCAAAATGGGATTTGATCTAGAGATTTCTTTTTAAAAAGTTCTATAATCACTCTAAATTCTTTTATAATGATCATTTTTTGGAACAAAGGATGGTTTTAAAATTATTAAAAACCATTCTAAGGACTAGATTAGATGCAAGTGAGAATATTGCACTTTGAAAACCATAGAAAATTAGCATTTGGGAGATCATAGAAAATCTCAAATTGAGTTACTAAAGGCCAATAAAATATTTCAGAATAAAATAATACTCTTGAATCTCCCCCAATAGGCCAATTTATGTAAGACTGGAATTATAGTAGCATTGAGAAGGACTGAATGATGCCTGCTAACTTAGAAATTTTTTCTGCAAGATTTTGAGAGAATTTGTGATATTTTAGGTTTTCTTTTCATATGCAGTAGCTAATCAGTCCCAGTCATTCACTGTGAAGTTATTTAGACCGATGGTGAAAAAAAAATTAAAAATTTGTAGGAGGCTTCATTTCTTCAATTAATCGAATTGGGAGATCAACAGTCTCATATTATAGTTTTCCCAACTTTGTACAAAGGAAGGTCAACAGTATAAACAAACATAGGGAAGAGAAGAGCCTTATAATCTTTCATCTTCACATTCAAATTGTCCTGTGGATTCAGTTGTGATTTCATAATCATACAAAAGATGATATTTGTCTTTCAGTTCTACTGAAATTCTTTGGAAAGGTTTAAAATTTTCCATGATCTTTTGGTTAAGGACAAGCATATGGAAAATGTTCCATTCATTGCAAGCAAATGCAATTGTATCTGGGCTGTTAAACCTTTCCAAAACATCTCACTCCCAAGTACACATTTGCTTATTTTATTATATTAAGAAAAATCTGTATAATTCCCTCGATTAAAAGGAAGTATAGCAAATGGCAGTTTCATGCACAGCTGTGTTTTGTCTCGTCCGTCCCTCCCTCGCTCCTTCAGTCACTCTCGTCTTTTGCCTTTATGCTATGATAAAGAGTTATGCTGCCTTGGTGGTCTACAGCCTAATAATACTCAGCCACCTGCACTCTGAGTGCTTTAACTGTATGGCCCTGATGTGAAGGGATTTCTATCTTAGAAATATGTTAGATCCTTGCAAGAATGAAGGACTGCAAACTTGGAGTAAGTAACGGTTCTTTTTATTAGAACAGAAGGTAACGGTTTATAGAATGAGACAAGACAACAACAAAACATGGCCGTGCCTGGCAGCTATATATACCCCGGGCTGCCAGGCTCAGCCAACCAATCAACTTATCGTATTTTCCCGCCCCAGGAATATGGGGCGGGTACAAGGCCTAACTGTCCTCTGGACACAACAAAATACAAATGTACCCAGTGAATTAAGTTGCCTAGAAATATAGGCAGTGATGGGCAGCGGCTGGTGTGGTCAGGTGCTCCATCCCGGTAGGAAGTTCCGGAATGCGTAGTAGCTGTGCACTCCCAACGCATCCATGCATGCCCCCGCATGATATTTGGCTTTTGCATATGCGCAGCAAATGAAATCTCATGCAATGACACTCGCGCAAGTGAGATTTTGACAATTTTCACTGTTTTTTTGTTTCCGTGCATACGCAGAAGTTTCAAGTTTCAAGTTTATTGGATTTATATGCCGCCCCTCTCCGAAAACTCGGGGCGGCTAACAGCAATCATAGACAATATACAATAATAATCCAATATTAAAAGCAAATTAAAACCCCTTAATATAAAAAACCAAACACACATACAAACATACCATGCATACCATTGTAACGGTCTAGGGGGAGAAGAAATCTTAATTCCCCCATGCCTGGCAGCACAGGTGGGTTTTAAGTAGCTTACGAAAGGCAAGGAGGGTGGGGGCAATTCTAATCTCTGGGGGGAGTTGGTTCCAGAGGGCCGGGGCCGCCACAGAGAAGGCTCTTCCCCTGGGTCCTGCCAAGCGACATTGTTTAGTTGACGGGACCCGGAGAAGACCCACTCTGTGGGACCTAACTGCAAAGATATTGGCAAAAATCACCGAAATCTCGCTCACATGCGCATCCTTGTGTGAGATTTCACTTGCTGCGCATGCACAGAAACCAAAACTTATGTCGACAGGCATGCATATGTCTGCCAGACACCCGCATGCCCGTAATAGCCTCGGAGGGCGCACTGGTAGCACCATAGACGAGTGGCCTTTCACTAAATATAGAAAATTATAATTAAATATAGTCCCTTAATAACATTTATTATACATTCGATTTATAATGGTATTATAAATTATAGTGAAATATTTTTTTCTTTTATTTAAAGTTGACATTTAAAAATTCACAGATTCACACACACAAAGAATAAAAAACCCATTTTAATTGCATTGCTTTTTCACTTTTTTCCTATTTCCTTTTTTAAAAAACAAACAAACAATAAAGAAACAAAATGTCAAAGGCCAGCTTTTTTGTCCTAAAGAAGGAGTGTTTATTGTTTATCCCCAATTTTTCCTCAGTACCTAACCAACAAAAATAAATCTCATCCGTGCCTCCAAACCTCTGCTGACTGAGGAATTCTGGGAGTTGAAGTCCACAAGTCTTAAAGCTGCCAAAGTTGGCGACCCCTGTTGTAGAGTCCTTGGCCTCTCTGAGTTCGGTGGTTTTCTTGCAGAAATTTCAATGCACATTATCTAGTTTGGTCATGAAATGTCTGCAAGAAAATAACCAAGCTTAGAGAGCACTAAAGGCCCCACAATTTAGAGCTACAAATATTATCTTCTATCGATATCAATTACAGTGGTACTTCTACGTAAGAACACCTCTACTTATGAACTTTTCTAGATAAGAACCGGGTGTTCAAGATTTTTTTGCCTCTTCTCAAGAACCATTTTCTACTTACAAAACCGACCCTCCGAAACTGTAACCGGAAAAGGTGGGGAGAAGCCTCTGTGGGGCCTCTCTAGGAATCTCCTGGGAGGAAACAGGGCCAAAAAAGGCAGGGGGAAGCCTCCATGGGGCCTCTCTAGGAATCTCCTGGGAGGAAACAGGGCCAAAAAAGGCGGGGAGAAGCCTCCATGGGGCCTCTCTAGGAATCTCCTGGGAGGAAACAGGGCCAGAAAAGGCAGGGGGAAGCCTCCATGGGGCCTCTCTAGGAATCTCCTGGGAGGAAACAGGGCCAAAAAAGGTGGGGAGAAGCCTCCATGGGGCCTCTCTAGGAATCTCCTGGGAGGAAACAGGGCCAGAAAAGGCAGGGGGAAGCCTCCATGGGGCCTCTCTAGGAATCTCCTGGGAGGAAACAGGGCCAAAAAAGGCGGGGAGAAGCCTCCATGGGGCCTCTCTAGGAATCTCCTGGGAGGAAACAGGGCCAGAAAAGGCAGGGGGAAGCCTCCATGGGGCCTCTCTAGGAATCTCCTGGGAGGAAACAGGGCCAAAAAAGGTGGGGAGAAGCCTCCATGGGGCCTCTCTAGGAATCTCCTGGGAGGAAACAGGGCCAGAAAAGGCAGGGGGAAGCCTCCATGGGGCCTCTCTAGGAATCTCCTGGGAGGAAACAGGACCTCCACCTTCCCTGTGGTTTCCCCAAACACACATATTATTTGCTTTTACATTGATTGCTATGGGAAAAATTGCTTCTTCTTACAAACTTTTCTACTTAAGAACCTGGTCACAGAACGAATTAAGTTCGTAAGTAGAGGTACTACTGTACTCCTCTCAACCAACATTTGGGTTCAAGGAACTTATGATCTCTTTCATTTCTGTTCATGTGCATCAGCCGCCCCGAGTTTTCGGAGAGGGGCGGCATACAAATCCAAATAATAAATAAATAAATAAATTTAATCAGTCACCGGCTCTATTCCATGGCTTGTAACAAGCAATCTATCTGAAAAAACAGTATACGTGACTTTTATTGTATATCAAACAGCTAGGTCATCAGACAGCCGTCCTACCAAGTAAGTCTCTGCTGACTGCATTTTTTAGGTACAGAAGCCCCTGCTAATCTTATCCAATGTGATGGGATAGCAACAAGAAGAAACCAATACAATCAAAGAGATCAGTTCTCGCAATTCTTTTTTTCTTTCTCTTTTTTTTAGGACAAACAACTGAAATTACCTCAAGATAGACTGCTGTGATCATACTTCCCAAAAGCCCAGTTTAGTTCAGGTCAGCTGCCTGGCTTCAAAAGAAAACACATATCAGAAGATGAGGAACTCATTGTTCTGAATACACACAGTCAGAATTTATCCAGGGGCAGATAGTGTATCTGCGGAAACCTTCCCTTCTACTAGCTTTCATCCATTTCTATTCTTGGATTATTTTATCTTTTAAAAACTCAGCTAAAAAAAAGTAGTTGAATGTATGGGGAGCAGATTAATTGTCTTGGCATTCTCTGTGCTAAATTCCCATGACAGTTTAACCTCTGCTTCCCTGACTTCGTGCTGGGATTTTCCCTTCTGCTTGTGGAAATGGTTGTTTTATCGACTCTGCTCCCTTGTAGGACCTTGACCAGCTTTTCCTCCTCTTCCTCCCTATGTGATTCAAGAACGTCACTGAAAAACAAAGAAGGAGGGAGGGGAATAAACTAGACTCCATTTAAATCCTTAAGGAAACATTATTTTTTTTAAAACCTCTGGTGAAGCCACGGGGTAGGGATTAAAGGATCTAGCTTGGCTAGGAACATTTTTATACGCACAATTTTTTTAAAAAAACTGTACTTTTGGAGGTTATTTGGACTGGCATATATAACGACTTAAAATAGCTAAGAACTGAATCAACTTAAGTCTAGATTTTTAAAAAAAAGGTTTTCTAATCTGTTTCTCTAAATCGTAACTTTACAAATCTCTACATCTCCTCCCCACCTCCCTCCCTAGATTGTTCAGTTTGACCCTGCAAAAACACTGAGCACAATTAAAAGACTCTCATGCATTACAGGCGGAGTTTATAAACCTGTAATGATAATATTGTAATTTTCTTTAATTGTGCACAATGTTTTTTGCAGGGTCAAACTGAACAATCCAGGGAAAATAGTGGGAATAAGATGTGGAGGGGTACTAGGGGTACAACTTCCTTTTGCCTTTCATAATGCATTTTTTTTCTTTACCAAACATTAGATTTACATTGATAAAATGAGGTGCAGCCTTATAAATCACTTGAGAAATTTTGCATCCCAAGGTTGTGGGATACCATAGCAGATATCCCCATTCCAGATGTAAAGAATTTGGGGTAGAATTTTCTTTCTGAGAACAAATACTAGATTACGTAGCACACATTATTCTGCCTTTCACCAGTACTTTTGCCTTGTAATAGGGTTGGCCCCCTAGTCTTTTGCCGTTATGTTAATCATTGCAACTTTGTAGTAAAAAGTAATAATAATCCTGGGGCGTAGGAAGATTTTTTTTTCAACCATCCTTTCCTTACTCAACCCATCTTGCAGCTGCTTTCTCTCTAAGTCTGACTGCAGAGAGTGCATACTGATCTGGAATATAAACAGACAGGGATGAATGATTTAAGCACCCCAAGAAAACATTTTGTCTACAGATTAGGTACCTGGGCTGCTCTCAAAGACAGGAGATGTAGCTGTTCCAGAAACTGGCAGAGAGCAAATTTGTATTAACTTTAACCAATAGACAAAACAGGAGCTATGATACATTGCTGCCATCTACTGGAGATAATGGGAAGTTGAAAATTCTTCAGAAATTTCTTAAGTTTTTTTTAAAAAAAAACAGTTAAAAGTTATTTTCACACATGAACTTTTAAGTGTTCTACTTAAGTTGCTCTTTAATATACTGCTCAAAAAAATAAAGGGAGCACTCAAATAACATATCCTAGATCTGAATGAATGAAATATTCTCATTGAATACTTTGTTCTGTACAAAGTTGAATGTGCACAACAGCATGTGAAATTGATTGTCAATCAGTGTTGCTTCCTAACTGGACAGTTTGATTTCACAGAAGTTTGATTTACTTGGAGTTATATTGTATTGTTTAAGTGTTTCCTTTATTTTTTTGAGCAGTGTATATTATAGTAATATATTAAATCAACTGGGAAATCTCCCTCGTGTAACCAATGCTTCTGCTGTCATATTTTTGATATAAACATTGATCAGAATTTAATATAGGAAGGCAACTGCAAACCATTTGCAAAACATTCCCAATAAAACTTTTGGGGCCAGGACTGATTTGAAGACACAGCAACAAAAACTGTGTGCCTAAGTTGTAGGTTTTTATCCCAGCTGCATAGTGTGTTACCCATTCAAGAAAGGTGGCTCATTACCATATCACTAGCAGACCAGAGATATCCTTGACAGATTCCTATTGGGGTGGGGGACATGAGTGAGCAGAGGAGAATAATTCATGTGTAACCAGTTAGAATGGAATAAAACAAAGAAAACTACCAAAGCTGTTTCAGGATTTGTTGGAATGTCCCTCAAAAATCTAATATGATCTCTAATTGATGCTCAATTTGCCCCCCCCCAAAAAAAGTTTGCATCCCCCTTTTACAGGGTTGGGTGTTTTTTGGGGGGGGGGCATTTGCAATTTGTAGAATTCTCTCCTGTTCTTAAGATAACCAGCATTATCAGTCTTACACAACTGTAAGGGAAATCCACACTTTTGAAGACAGTATATATCTAATAACGTAGGAATCAACCTTTCTTTATACTTTTTTATACTTTCCTTATATTTTTATACCATTCTAAAGAAACCCACTGGCTCAGCAGGTTCATGAAATCAACACAGAATCCAGTATTGAAGGGGCTGCCACAAAGAAGGGGGGGTGTAATTTTATTCTACAAAGCACCAGAGGGCAGGACAAGAAACAATGGTTAGAAACTAACCAAAGAGAGAAACAACCTGGAATTAAGGTGAAACTTCCTAACAGTGACAACAATTAACCAGTGGAACAGCTTGCCTTCAGAAATCGTAGGCAGTTCATCATTGGAAGTTTTTAAGAAGAGACTAGACAGCCACTTATGTAAAATGGTATAGGTCAGTGATGGCGAACCTATGGCACAGGTGCTACAGGTTGCACATGGAGCCATATTTGCTGGCACATGAACCGTTCCCCTTGCTGCATGTGTGTGCTGGCCAGCTGATTTTTGGCTCACACAGAAGCTCTGGGAGTGAGTGTTTGGCTTTCAGAGAGCCTCTTGGGGTGTAGGGGGGGCATTTTTACCCTCCCCTAGCTCCAGGGAAGCCTTTGGAGCCTGGGGAGGGAGAAACACGAGCCTACTGGGCCCACCAGAGGTTGGGAAAGAGACCATTTCCAGCCTCCAGGGGGCCTCCAGGGGGTGTGGGAAGCTGTTTTCGCCCCCCCCAGGCATTGAATTATGGGTGTGGGCACTCTTTCGGCACCCGAGGGAAAAAAGGTTCGCCATCACTGCTATAGGTTCTCCTGCTATTTTTTTCTGGCGTCTCCTGAGAAGGAGTTTCTCAGCTGTGCTTCGGACAAAGAATAAAGGCTGGCATTAAGGCAAGGATGCACGGGAGGGCTTCTTCTGACATGGAGACATCCCCCCCAAAAATCACCCAAAAATTGCATCATCAGTGGATTCCTATTGGTGTGGAGCTCTGGACTGCACCCGTAGGAACCCACCACTGGATCAGCCCCCTGCTGCTCAAGCGTTTTCCAAACTTCTGATTTGCCTGTTGGGTTGTTTTTTGCACTCCAAAGCTTCAGGAAGCTTCCCTGAACCCTCCTGAGTACAAAAAAACAACACAACAGCAAACCAGAAGTGTGTGCATGCATGCCAGCATAGCCGCATACACACTTTTGGCACGCAAAAAAAAAAAAAAAGGTTTCCCATCACTGATTTAGTAGTTCAGGCTAGAAACGAGAGACCATGGATTTGGTCTGGCCTTAAGCGCAAAGCCAGCTAGGTGACCTTAGGTCAATCACTCCTTCTCAGCCCTAGGAAATAGGCAATGGCAAACCATTGCTGAAATCTTGCCAAGAAAACTGCAGGGACTTGTCCAGGCCATTAATAGGAGTCAAGTTTGACTTCAAGGGGTGCAAACACACATACAGAGAGAGAGAGAAGAAAGAGAGAGGAGAAAGGGAAAAGGTAAAATATCTACTAGTCTTAGTGTTAATGTTAATGTCCTCCACTTGCAACAGAGTGCGACTAGACTACGCAACTAGACTTACAATCCTAGGTTTAGAAAGCTTAGAACTACATCATCTAAAATACGACCTAAGCGTAGTCCATAAAATCATCTGCTACAATGTTCTTCCTGTCAACAACTACTTCAGCTTCAATCACAACAACACACGAGCACACAACAGATACACACTTAAAGTAAACTGCTCTAAACTCGACTGCAGGAAATACAACTTTAGTAACCGAGTAGTTGATGTATGGAACTCACTACCAGACTCTAGTATCATCACCTAACCCCCAAAACTTTCCTCTAAAGTTGTCCACTGTTGACTTCTCTCGATTCCTAAGAGGTCAGTAAGGGGCGTGCATAAGTGCACCAGAGTTCCTTCCGTCCTCTGTGCTAATGTTTCTCTTTTACTAGTATCATGTACTGTATATAAAAATTATATCTTTGTATACCATCAATATGTACGTGACAAAACAAACAAACAAACAAAATAAGAGTCAACATGACTAGAAGGCATGCCTAGGCACACACAAATTACACACACATTTTGTGGCACCCTTCTCATTTGGCTCATGTATATCAAATAGCAATTCCTTTAATCTCTGACCATTGAGGTGATGGGGCCTGTCATCTGGCATATCTGGAGGATACAAAGGTGACTTCCACTATCTTTAGTGGAAGGCTGAAATATTTCATTTCACAGAATTAACCTAAAATGTAATTTCAAAGTGGAAAGATATTCGTAACCACAGTAAAGTAATTGTTATGTTCACAGTCTCATTCACAAATGTTCAAAATTAGACGTATACTAAGATTTCACAATTTGATATTGAACTTTAATTGCAGAACTTGTTTTCTAATTTTAAAAAGGAAATTGAATCTAGATTTAAAGGGGGGATTCTGGCTGCAATAATGATTTCTTCTGATGGTGTGAATGGCTGTACTGTAAGATACAATACCCTTTGCTGAATGTTATATTTCAGAGACTATCAATCATTAACTGCTACATATCAATTGTCCACAGCTATTGATGACTATTCAGCTACTCAGCTATTAGATTTATTTATTTATTAATAGAGTTGAAAGGGACCGTTAGGTCATCGAGTCCAACCCCCTGCCTGAGCAGGAAACCCTACAGCACCCGAGCCAAATGGAAGTCCAATCTCCTCTTGAAGGTGTCCAGAGTTGGGGAGTTCACCATCTCCCCTGGCAGGCAGTTCCATTGGTTGATCGCTCTGACCGTCAGGAAGTTCTTCCTTATTTCCAGGTTGAATCTCTCCTTGGTCAGCTTCCAACCGTTGTTCCTCGTCCGGCCCTCTGGTGCCCTAGGGAATAAAGAGACCCCCTCCTCACCGTGGCAACCCCTCAAGTATCTGTAAACTGCTATCATGTCCCCTCTAGACCTTCTTTTTTCTAGGCTGTCCATGCCCAGTTCTCTCAATCTCTCTTCGTAAGTCTTGGTTTCGAGTCCCCTAATCATTTTGGTTGCTCTTTTTTGCACCTTCTCCAGAGTTTCGATGTCTTTTTTGTAGTGAGGTGACCAAAATTGGATGCAGTACTCCAGGTGGGGTCTGACCAGGGCATAGTAGAGTGGTATTAGTACTTCCCTGGTCTTGGAGCGTATTCCTCTGTTGATGCAGCTTAGGATTGAGTTGGCTTTTTTGGCGGCTGCTGCACATTGCTGACTCATGTTTAGTTGAGTGTCCACCAAGACTCCAAGATCTCTTTCGCAGTCACTACTGCTGAGTGGGGTATCTCCCAGGCTGTATGTATGTCTAGGGTTCTTTTTGCCGAGGTGGAGGACTCTGCATTTGTCGGTGTTGAACCTCATATCAACATGCTATTGCAAAGTAGCTGTGCAAAGGTATCAAATGCTTAAAAGCTGCCGTAAAACTTAATCCTATATGATATAGGTGCTGAATAATTGTCATTGATCTGCTTGGGGAAGGATGGAGGTGAATGCACTATGAATCCAGCTGTATGAAGTAGCTGCAATTGCCCTGCTGCACCTCCAGGTGGAAACCTTTGACCAGGACTGCCAGGAAATGTTGTTTTACTTATTCCCATACCAAAATTTGGGACTGTACAAGTTACAGAATGCTAATGGCCTTTGAATGCAGGTGTAGCTGGAGAGTAGTTATCTTTCTATATCTTTCCCTAAGATGAAAATTTTGAGAGTAATCTGTAAAATATATTTAGAGGCATAAAATAGAGACGTAAGAAACTCGAACAACTTATTTCTGTGAAGCCGAAAGGAACAATTATCTAAGTGATCTCCTCCTACAACAAGATATATTCTACTCTAGGCAATGGAATAACTTGAAAATAGTGTGTAGAAATTTACAGTTGATACATTTTTTTCAGTTGTATTTAAGGCTTTAGAACTCTGGGTGAATAAGACCTTGCTTTGAACTGATAAATTGTCCTTTTATAGGACAATTTATGGCAGCGGTCTTCAAACTTGGTAACTTTAAGATTTGTGGACTTTAATTCTCAGCTGGCTGGAGAATTCTTGGAGTTGAAGTCCACAAGTCTCAAAGTTGCCAGGTTTGGGGACTCCTGATTTATAGGATCAAAGCAAGTCTTACTTAGAGCAAGTAAGTGGGTACCCTTCATTTGTAAAAAATTCTTTAAAAGTCTAGGATTTAGTTTGAATGCTTACTCTGTTTCCCTGAAAATAAGACAGCATCTTAATTTTTGCTCCCAAAGATGTGCTATGTCTTATTTTCAGGGGATGTCTTATTTTTTTTTCCAATGAAGAAGAATTCACATCTATTGCTGAACAACAACAACAAAAAGAACATTTATTATATACTGTACAGTAGTTGTCATCAAAAACCAGCATAACTAGACAAACTGTGAATGCTATCAAGAATTTCTTACTACTACCATACCACTATTTCCATGTACAACAATTATACTTTCTTCAAATATATATTATATATGTTCTGTTCGGGAATGCTGCAAAATGAAATGCCTCCTACGTCTTACTTCGGGGGATGCCTTATATTAGGCAATTTTATAAAACCTCTCCTGTGTCTTACTTTCGGGGGTGACTTATTTTTGGGGGAACAGGGTACGATTCTCCCCCTTTATATTCTCTCATAGGGATGGAGAAGCTCACACCCACCTGGCCTTTGGGATAATTTGTCTGGGTAATAGCACACTTTTCTGTTAAAAATATTGATTCTAAAATGTTAATCAGACCATTTAGAGGTTTCCCAATCCTGGAAATGCAATTTCCTATTAAAGTGATTAAATTAAAACAAAATCAACCCGAAATAAGTACATGCAACCTAAAACTGTTGAAATAGTGTATTGTAGTCAAACAGAATTATTTCATTCAAATAAGGTTGGCGGCACAGGGGAAGAGAAGGGCTCTCTTGTTCTGCAAAATGTTTATGCAGATTTCAAGGAAGAGCCCAAGTGCTGGGCGGGGTCTGGAGTTATTGTCTCACAGTATAGAATGGAAGAGGGAACCCAGAACTTCTTCCCCTGCTGTCCAGCCGCTGCTTTTTGTGGGTGGGTGTGAAAAACTTTCTGCAGTTCTTGGTTCTCATTGGAAATAACTGTGATGAGAATGGATAAATCCATAATATATTGCATCCAAAACAATCAGTGCTATACATGCTGGCCTGCAATATCCCAAGGAACACTGGTGATGCGACTTATACCTGTGAGTAGCACTACGTGAGGTAACAAGATCGATGGATTTCCATCCACCGAAACAGGGCCCTTGTGGGGCTGGTTTTATTGCATTGTCAACAGGTGCAGACATAAGGCAGCCAAGGTTATATTGAACTTTCGGAGACCATTCAAAGTGCTTGAAAAAGAGATCAACTGAATACCCTCTTAACACATCTGCATAGGAGGACCCAAATACGACACAGGGCTCTTCACAGAAGCACCCCAAAAGCTGTCATTAACAGCTGATTAACTTTCTGGAAGCCCAGTTTTATTTTAATGATGCTGTCCCATCTTAGGCCTGCCTCTCAGGATGCCCTGTTTCCAGTACTGACAACTCATTTTATGCCAAATCTGAAGTATCCTACAGATTCCGTCTGATATCCAAAAACAAGAGCAGTTTGAGCAGTGCGGTACAACGTTTATGAAAGGCCTGAACTTCTTTTGGATGACAACAATGCCAACAATGTTTGGAATTTATACACAACATATCATATGATCCGAATAGCTCCCATCAGTGGTGAGTTTAAAAAAAATTTTTTTTTAAACTACCAGTTCTGAGGGCGTGGCTCTTGGATATGGTGTGGCTTGGTGGGCGTGGCTTGATGAATGTGGCAGGGGAAAGATATTGCAAAAATCTCCATTCCCTCCCCACTCCAGGGGAAGGTTACTACAAAATCCCCATTTCCTCTCCATTAGCTGAGACTCGGGCGGCAGAGAATAGATGGGAGCAGGACCAGTCAGAGGTAGTATTTACCAGTTCTCCCAATTGCTCAAAATTTCCGCTACTGGTTCTCCAGAACTAGTCAGAACCTGCTGAAACCCACCTCTGGCTCTCATGCATTTTATACATTGCCATGAAGTGGACAATATAATTGATTGCCACCATGGCACTGATGGAAACTAAACCAATGAGGCCTCTTTGGAAAAATTTATGGAGGCTTTTTTCAGGGAAGCAGATCCAGCTAGGCTCTGTGAGATTATTTCCAGATAGGTCTACATCATATTGCTGCCTTAACCTATTCAGATTGTCTGAATATCCCAGCTCATCTTCTTAGTTAATATCAAATCACTGTTCACACTTACATCCATGAATTCCCAGATAGTTCTCTGCCCAGGATCAGATTGAATCCTATTTATCAATGAGGCAACAGGACATGGCTCAAGCTACTCTCTGACAAGGCAATTTTGCAGTTAGGGTGCAACTCTAGACAGTATTGCTGTTGTTTCTTTTGAGTGAGAAATCTCACCCATCTACTCTCTTTCCTAACCTGCCTCTTAAGAAATGTTTAGCCCTAAATCCATCCCTGGCTTCTCTTCATCTTTCCATCAGCTGCTTTCTATCTCAATGGAAGCTAACTCTCCTACTGCAGGTACCTGGCAAATTAAGTATTTATTATTTCTTTTAAATGGAAAAACCTATTAAAAGGATGTCACAAAAGCTTTTATTAAGGCAATTTCTGTTTGGAATTAGCAAAAATCATTTCTCCTAAATTTGCTTTTTTTAAAAGAGCAAAATGAAGTACGTAGACGTCTCCAACAACTTGACCATTAAGAAATAGATTAAATCTTCAGTTGGAGCTCCAGTTGCAATATTTGCTAAAAAAAAAAGAAAAAAAGATACACGTGTCCTTCATAACAAATCTTTGTAAAGTCTGGCTAGTCTTGTATCTGTTACTTGTCTACTTCATATACTGTATATCAGTGTTTCTCAACCTTGGCAACTTGAAGATATCTGGACTTCAACTCCCAGAATTCCCCAGCCAGCGAATGCAGCTTTGGTTATCTTGTGTGTGTGTGCATGCACATTCCAGTGTGTTTTTGCTTCTGCGCAAGTGCAGGAACTTGTGTAGAAGGAAAAACACACTGGGAGGCATGCACACACACACACAAACTAACCAAGCTGCCCAGGCAATGCACCGGTAGCAGCGGTAAAAGGAATCTGCCTCTGAGTAAATTGTTTCCATTGCTGAATTATTTTTACTTTTTCTACTTTTCTGATTTTCAACAGGATTAGTTTGCTGGAACTTAAACCCATAATCTCTCTATTTAGACTTAAGTAAAGGTTTTGGGGCTCTTTATATCTTGCATAAGATCTATTAAGCCAAGATTAAAATGGAATTCTGGGGGCCCAAGAGAGTGTCTCAGTTGACTTAAGATATGTTGGATTATTTCTTGGAGCAGGAGGGGCAGCACTGACCTCAGAGAATGGAATATGGTGTTAGATTCCTCTGAGACCTCCCTGCCAATCACTGAGATTGGCCCCATTCTGACATAAGGAATTGCATTTGTAGGAAAAGGTGTCACAAGGGAAGGAGGAGCAATAATCGGTTGGGGGGTTGGGGGGGTTGAAGACTGAAAAGATCCCTGATACCTCCACCTAAAACTACACCTCTGAATGCTGCCTCATATCCCCACCCCACATATAAAAAATGGAGTAGGCCTGCTCTCAGACCTGTTTAATTATATTTCCTCCCATGGCTTGAAGATGGCGGTCCCTAAAGCTGGGCTAGTTCTGCAGAGTATCACAGTATTGGCCCAAAGGTCACAATTAGATCTGAGTGCTCTCCTGTACAGCAGCCTTAAGGGCCTTTTCTTCTGTGCTGATACCAGCTCAAAATGAAGCCAGCTTAATAAATCACTATCAAGATTTCAAGTGTGGGTAACAAGTTGGTTTGGATGGTGATTACTATAACCTCCAATTTTTAGATTCCTATGTTCCTTTGACCCTCTCACTCATGTTGAGAAAAGCAAATACCAATTGCTTTCATTTTCCCTCAGAAAATCTCCACAGCCTTTGCACATTGAATGGACTTTGGGCCTTTTATCCCAAGGTTGGAGAGCCCTGCTTTAGACTAAATTTGCTTTTTTTAAAAGAGCAAAATGAAGTACGTAGACGTCTCCAACAACTTGACCATTAAGAAATAGATTAAATCTTCAGTTGGATCTCCAGTTGCAATATTTGCTAAAAAAAAAAAAAAAAAGATACACGTGTCCTTCATAACAAATCTTTGTAAAGTCTGGCTATTCTTGTATCTGTTACTTGTCTACTTCATATACTGTATATCAGTGTTTCTCAACCTTGGCAACTTGAAGATATCTGGACTTCAACTCCCAGAATTCTCCAGCCAGCGAATGCAGCTTTGGTTATCTTGTGTGTGTGTGCATGCACATTCCAGTGTGTTTTTGCTTCTGCGCAAGTGCAGGAACTTGTGTAGAAGGAAAAACACACTGGGAGGCATGCACACACACACACAAACTAACCAAGCTGCCCAGGCAATGCACCGGTAGCAGCGGTAAAAGGAATCCGCCTCTGAGTAAATTGTTTCCATTGCTGAATTATTTTTACTTTTTCTACTTTTCTGATTTTCAACAGGATTAGTTTGCTGGAACTTAAACCTTGGCAACTTGCTGGAACTTAAACCTTGGCAACTTGAAGATAGCTATACTGAGCATCAGGATGGAAACCATGCCTTCTGTTTTGATAGAAGCTGGACTAGTCACCTCACCTGGTACTTGTCACAGAAGAGTCAAGTAGAGTGAGTGTACTCACCATCTTCAGCTTCATGTGGAATAATTAAAGATAAGAGAACTTGCTGCAACCTTTTTTGCTTTGTTCTTTTTGGCATCTATCAGTTTTCTTGTATCAGGTGCTAATACTAAATGCACAGGCAGGTAAGGATATTTTCAAGCTTTAAAAAAATTATGTAAAGAGTAAAGAATTACTCCAAGTGGGGAAAAAAGCCATTTTGGGGAGATTCATCAATGTTTTTGTTTTTCTACATCTAGCTGATTGATCTTCATAAGTTGAGCAAGTCTGGAATTTGAATTGGAGACCACCAGAAAATTTAAGAGCTATAGACTGGACTTGGAAATAGAGAAAATCTTCTGGAATAAAACAATGAAAAACTACTTGGATATTTTTTTCCAAATAAACTATATGGACCAATGTAAAGGAGTCTGTATTTTTAAATATCAAGGTTCTATTTGGTGAAGCAAATGGTACCATCTAAATTTCATGCAGCTCTTCATTTGATTCATATGCTTTGATTTTTGTCTCCTTCAGAAAAAGAAAGATGTTCCTTTGCTCCTAATCTTTAAACTGTATTCCAAGATCTTGGGTCCTTGAAGATTTACCAGGGAGACATGGAGATTCAATTCTGTCACCTAAGCTTAAACGGAGAGCATGAATTTTATCACACCACTTCTGTTAATTACTTTATCAATGCCAGAATCGTTGTGTGACCCACCAATACTGTCTTGTTAATTGCCATTGCCACTATTTGCCTCCCCATATTGTTGCTGTCTGCTATATTTTGCATTTTCTTTTCCTCTGACTTCCCAATCCACCCCCTACCATCAGGGTTGTTGAATGAAGATCACATTTTAAAGTCTCTGGTGGACCCTGGCCCACAAAAACATATTGCAGTAAAGTGAAGTTTAACTAGTGTCCAAGCATAAACAGCATTTTTTTTACAACCCATGTGTTTGGCACTGAAAAAAAACTTAGGGAAGCAAGAACATGTACTGTATAAAATACTCAGAGAAGTTGGAAGATTGAAAGTTGCTACCCATTAGCAGGCCTACAGGTTCACATGTTCCTCTATACCAGTGGTCCGCCCATATTTTGGTTTCAGGACCCTTTACATTCCTAAAAGTTTGGATTTATTTATTTATTGTTACTTACTGTATTAGAAATTTAAGCTGAAATGAATTTAAGCTTTAAAATATTTACTGTGTGCTTCCTGAAAGGTTCTCGGGGACCCGCAGGGATCCCTGGACCACACTTTGAGAACTGCTGCTCTAGAGAGAACATGCATCATTGTCAAGTGTAGTTTTCACCTTCCAGATACTGTTTGCTCACCTGTATCACACTCAGCCTCCATTCATCCTATAGCTCTGGTAGCAGAAGCAAAGAGGACAGCTGTGCTTTAAGCAAAGCCCGGAAAGGCCCTCCCTTTTCTCTGCAGGATCACATCAGCATTACAAGGCAAACTTTATTTCCCCAGCAAGGAAGACTCTGTTTGCTAAGGACACCAGGGAGTTGATGAGCTGCTAATCTGTGGGGAAAAAAGAGAAGGGATTTTTCTTTTACCCTACCTTAGCTGCAAAATAAAAAGTAAGAACAGGAGCCCTGGGGTTGAACTCAACAGGCCTTCCTTGGGTAAATACAAGCTGGACGGCACAAGAGGGTGATGTGGAACATTACTGTAAAAATTAGACCTTAGAACCATAGCTGCTTAAAATTTGGCTTACAAAGGTAGAGCTTTTGGACAGAACAGAGTGCTGACTTTGTATATTATTCAGGGAGGTGACTGCAGTACAGTATACATTAATGTGAATGCTGCTATATTTGTCTTATCATCCCAATTGAATATTGCATATTAGAGAGGCAAGAAATTCATGTCACCACTCCTCAGGAACTTACCACCTTGTATTGAGTGTGAGAGAGGCAAAGTGAGAAAGCTGTTTTGGGAAGCCATTGAAAGCAACTGGTTGGGACTCACGCAAGAACAGGAACCTAGGCAGAGCCTAGTTGAGTATTTTTAGTAATCTGTTACATTAATCTTTTCCATTCAAGGCATTCAAGTGAGTAAATCAGAATACAAATCTAAGAGTTGTATCAGTATTTGGTATTAAGATGTTGGACTAAGAGTGGGGAGAACCAACTCAAGTTGGCCTCAGATATGGAAACTCACTTAAGTGACTTGGAAGTAGTCATTCTATCTTAACCCATGCTAAGTTATTGTTTGTGGAACTCAGAGGAGAAAGTGTTAAGAGGAAATTTGGGGTAGAAATTTAACAAATAATTAAGCATTCTGTAAGCCTACAGTTTATTCGGTGATGACTTCAAAGACCAAAAACATTGATGGAAAATGTTTGATCCAGCCTAAATGTGGAAAGGGACCAGGTCTAAAATGAACATTCTGCCCTACCTCTCAAGTTTTTTTTTTAAAAAAAACTATTTTAGCAAACTCTGCTAGGAAAAAGTGTGAAGAAGTTTAGCTATAGTTACCCAACAAACTGGTCTATGCACACACAATTTGCCTTATAAGACATTCTTGATGCAGCAGATTGTTTGTGCATGCACCAGTTTGTTGGGTAGCTATAGCTGCATTTCCTTTTTCCTAACAGAGTTTGCTAAAATAGTTTTTTAAAAAAAAATCCAATTGATGTCATGGCACTATTGGATGCAAACTCCACAAACTCATACAAAATCCCTTTGTTGGAGGGACCCTTAAGTGGCTAAAATAACCCTGTAGAGGTGACAAAGAGTGGACAGGTGCCCTGCAGGATGCAGAGAGCAGTGGCTCTTCTGCTTGACCCATGGCTAATTCCCTCTCACCTGATGACAAACAGGAGAAGCAGCTATTATGGCTGCCATGAAGCTGGGGCAGCTGAAGAAACGAAGAATGTGCTGGAGTGGTGTGGATAAACAGTGATTGAAACTGGGTGAGGTTACTTTTTTTTTTAACCTAAAACCTACCCTGAGGAGCAATGTCAGGATTGAATAAATGGTTTCCAGATCAACTTTCTGAGGTCAAATATAATTGAGACTCTGGGGTAGTAATAGACTATTGACAGACTACTGAGCTATATTTGGACTTATCAAAAGAAGACAAGATGTTTCATCAGGGAGAAATATGTGGGTTGGAAAAAAGAATGGTGTTGATGTTTCAAAGCATCTATATTATGATAAGGAATCACAGGGAGATATAGGATTTGAATAACATAAATAGGAAGTTAAAAGTGTTCTACAGGGGATAATGAATAATGATCAAAAAGCCCAGGAAATAGAGGAGATAATAGAGAGGTCGGGGGGAAAGATAGAACAGACAAATCAACAAATTAAACAGGAGGATGAGAGGCAGAAGGCAATAAAACGTATGAAAATACATGCTAAAAGACCAAAAAATGAGACTGAATAAACAGAAATATATTCTTGGCAGCAAAAGATAGTAGAGATGGAAGAAATACTTAGGTTAAACAGGAAAGATGTAGATAGAGATGAAGACTCAAGGGAGGAATTTGGGAGGCAAGTCAAAAAAAGAGTAAGAATTTTAATATTAAAATGAACAAGAGATGATGGATAGAGGAAATGTTTTGTAACACAAGAGTGACTTTTACTAGAAGCTAGAACAGAGGCAGAAACAAGAAATAGGGAGGCTATTATACATATTTTTATATAATATGCTAAAAGTAATAGCTAAATATAAAGATTAGTTATTGAAAGATGGTGGCATTATTTATTTATTTATTTATTTATTATGTATGTTTTAATGATATTGTTATTGTCATTAGAATGGTGGACTAAAATTCGGAACAACTAAACAATGAAGGCCTATATTTTAACATAAATATGCATACTAAAAGTACAATTACATAAGTATGATCTAAGTAACAAATGATATTAATACTATCACTACTAGTATCCAAATGAATGATACTCAGATGCCTCAGTGTTCATGTATTGCTATTGATGTATATTAAAAAAAACTTTAAAAAAAGAATGTCTTATTTAAGTAGATGCACATTAAAGTCCTACCTTTGCTTTTCCATTGAAAAGTGTCTAGATATGGCAAAAGCAGAGCTGGGGAAATGGCCTGGACTTTTTGCTTCTGCAGGATAGCAGAAATAATCTGAACCAGGATATTGAAAACAAAATCATTATTTTCAACCCTAGGTTGAAGTTCCCCCATACAACAAAAAAAGGAATCTGTTCTTTCTTTTAATCATTCTCACCTCTTCATCTCTTGCTGGTTCCTATTCAATATCATTTTAATATAGGGGGAAATATACTGTATTTATTACACACTTAGCAAAATAGCAAATTCGATTTCTATGAATCAGATTGTCATTTCAAAGGTCGGCTGTTGCTTTCCTCATTAATAATAATAATAATTATTATTATTTATTAGATTTGTATGCCGCCCCTCTCCGAAGACTAAGAAAAACCAAGTTCTTCCAAGCAGTGATTTGAACCCAAACCTTTCTAAATCTAATGTAACATAATTAGTAAACCCAAATTGTAGATTAGGATTAGATAAGATATAGAGTTCAAAAGATTGTCCAGTATCAAGTTTAATGAGTGATTTATGGCCAATTACGCTATTGTATACTGTTTCTTAAAGGTTGATGAGCATCTAAAATGAGCAGAGCTAAATGCTTATTGATTCTATGGAA
Organism: Erythrolamprus reginae; assembly: GCF_031021105.1. Taxonomy (NCBI): domain Eukaryota; kingdom Metazoa; phylum Chordata; class Lepidosauria; order Squamata; family Dipsadidae; genus Erythrolamprus; species Erythrolamprus reginae. Next base: position 149,302,092 of record NC_091952.1, on the reverse strand, counting down.
GGAGGCAGGGGTAAAACAAGTCTCATAATGACAGCAGTTCCATTGATAGTATTGCTCTGTTTTCTTGGCATTATTACACTGATGTTTAATGTAACTATCTCATTGCCATTTGCCCCAGCAGGGGAGTTGGCCCTTCCTGACCTTTTCTGCATGTGATTCACTAACATCTCCCTGCCTGGGAAGCCTAAAGAAGAATGCAAATGGCCTTGCCTTCTTTTGAATGTTTGCTTTGTTTAATTGTACACACATCCCATCCAGGGTGCTTTCTTGCTTCAAGAAAGAATCTCTTTAAATACTCTGTGTGTGTGTGTGTGTGTGTGTGTGTGTGTGTGTGTGTAAGTCAGTCTATCTATCTATCTATCTATCTATCTATCTATCTATCTATCTATCTATCTATCTATCTAATCTAATCTAATCTAATCTAATCTAATCTAATCTAATCTAATCTACCTATCTCATCTATCTATTGTTTATTTATTTTTGGAGCCAAAATTCTTACAGCCAAGGTAGTTTGCTTATGTGAATGAAAACTCAATGGTCAAGATGCTTTAGAAGAGCTGCTTACTTTGCCCCTGCCCCACTCTTCTTGGATACAGCCCATGGCAGTAGCATTTGAGATTCATTTGCAGGTAAACACATAAAATAGGCTTCGAACTAAGAACCAACCCGACTGGTTACAGCTGTGCTGCACTGTGTTGTACCCAAATGTATATTCTATAGAGGAATGTTTGCTGTAGAGGTTTGATTCTCTTCAACTTTACCACACTTTGGAACATTGTTTTTGTCATACATTTGCATGCAAATATTTGGGCAAAACCTGTGTTTTAACGGATCACCAAGTAGAAACTAAAGCCTTTACATGGAACAAGTGTCACCTTTTTGCAAATTCAGATGTTTATATTTCTTATACATCATCTTCAGTGCAAATATTTGTAGCTAATTATATTCATGGGTTCTTACATGTACATTATTTTATTTCCCAGATTATGCAGCAAAATCGGGGTTTTGACCAGAAGAACATACCAAAATCTATAGCAAGGCAATACTCCATTAGATTTCAAAATGCTTGAGAAAAATTTATAATAAAATTCTATTATCCTGTGTAGTGAGAAACTTATGTAAGGATGGCAGCCATTATACAAGTTTCTCAGTGCTCTTTCTAAGAGTTTCATCCCAAACAAGTGAAGTTAGGAATACAAATTTTGTGGACTGTTTTATGTTTGTGTTTAATTGATCCTGCCCCCCCCCATACAGCATCCTATTAGTCCAGCTCCAAAGTCCTACTTCCTACATAACCTCTGGAGATGGGCTCACTTGCTTCACAAGTCATGCCAACTAAGCAACCCAAATATTCAAGGACTGGGGGTAAGGATATACGCAGGTGGCAAGTATACCTCTGTATTTCATGAAATTTGGGATTTAATAGGATTTATAATTCTTCATAAGGCAAAGTGAATAGGAGAACAGCAAAGTCTTGGAAATGTAAAGTCTTGCTCACTATTTTATCTCCTAGAAGATTATCATGGTAAGCTACTTATGACTCTGGGATTATTCCATTTTCGCAGTCAACTTTTCAGATCTGCTCTCCTAGCATTTTCACAAGCAAAATTGACTGAAGTACTCTCAGAGCAATAATATACAAACAATATAATGAAAAGAATAAAGGAAGCAAAGGTAGTAAGCATCACTGACTCGATTTCTACGTTGTTCCAACTGAATGAGCACAGAACAGATAATTCCAGAAAAGGTCATTCCTCCAGTTCTCACCTAGATATCAGTCAGATCCAGTTGTCCTGGCTCTCTCCTTTTTAACCAAGAGTAAGTCTCAACTGCAGAGTGGCTTAATATCATCCTTGTTCTACCTCTGATCTGGTGTCTTAAAGGTCCTTTTCCAAAGATCCTAGATGTTCAACTGGACTCAGAGGAAGATTTCCTACATTGTATGCAATGTGTTTTCAAAATTTAAATGCAAGCAGTCTCTTGATAAACATTCCTTTCATAAAGGCAAAATTAAGCATGTTTAATGATATTATCTACAGCAGGCTCAGGCTCAACCCAGACAAGACCGAGTGGCTGTGGGTGTTTCCTCCTAAGGACCATTCAATCTGTCCGTCCATTGTGCTGGGGGGAGAAACATTGCACCCTCAGATAGTATCTGCAACTTGGGCATCCACCTGGACCCACAGCTGAACCTTGACCATCATTTGTCAGCTGTGGCCATGGAGACCTTTGCCCAGGTTCGCCTGGTGTACCAGCTGTGGCCCTATTTGGACCAGGAGGTTCCGTGCAGAGTTGCTCAGGGCCTCATCACCTCCCGTCACGATTAATGCAATACACGCTACATGGGGCCACCCTTGAAAAGTGTTCGGAGACTTCAAATTATCCAGAATGCAGCCATGCAAGTTGTCATGGGTGCACCTTGGTACACCCATAAAACACCTATACTCCGTGAGCTGCACTGGTTACCCATCAGTCTCCGAGCACAATTCAAGGTGTTGGTTATTACCTACAAAGCTCTATATGGGTTAGGGCCAAATTTTTTACAGAACTGTCTTATGCCACATACCTCCCAGAGACCAATTAGAGCACACAGAGTTGGCCTCCTCCAGGTCCCATCAGCCAAGCAATGTAGACTGGCGTGACTTTGGAGGAGAGCCTTCTCTGTTGCCGCCCCGGCTCTTTGGAATCAACTCCCACCCGATGTCTGCACTGCTCCCACCCTGTTGGTTTTCTGTAAAGCCATAAAGACCTGGCTGTGCCGGCAGGCTTGGAGATCCTAAATTAACATCAACTTGACCATCTGTATGAACATGATTTTGTAAATGGTATGTATGTGGGTTGTGGGTTGCCTCGTTATGAGTTTTTATCAGGGTTTTAGAATTTTACTTTCTTTCTTGACTTCTTTTTATTGCTATTTGTAATTTTATAATTTTATATTGTTGTAAGCTGCCCTGAGTCCCTTGGGGTTGGGCGGCATAGAAGTCAAATTAAATAAGTAAATAAATATAAATCTGCAAAATTGGCTGTAACTTGAACACTTCATTAGAATGGCCAATTGATTGTTTCAAAACAAAACTATGCCTAGACTAAAATGTTGTTACGTATTTTTGAATAAAAAGAATAAAGGCTGATATTACCTTGTATTTTTTTTGTAATTCTTAATCTGACCACGGTGTAATCAAATACAATACTGTTTGAAAATAAAAAACAGAACACTATACATTTTCCCCTAGACTATGTTCGGGATATTTCTCTAAAAATATGTTTTGATAGGAGAAAATATTTTGACAAAAATAAAGGAAAACAATTACAGTAGGGAATACATAAGGCATGCTTGGTAAAGCAATCAATGATGGTATCTGTACTATGATCTTGGTTTGTAAATATTTTGAATTTCCTTTCAGCGTTTGAAAAACCAAATATTTTGTAGTACACTTACTAATCAATATTTGGCAGTGTTTGAAAGAAGGTGGATGAAAGCCCCCCTTTTGATGCTATGCAAGAGCTCTTCTACATTGGCATTCAGTGTTTTAACAGGTGTCGGACAGGCAGAATTCAACATTTTAAAACTTAAAATATAATAATATTTGACAATATACGATAAGAGGTTTATTATATAATTAGGTGCAATATAGGAAGGGTTCTTTTATTTAAATCTGAAACAGTGACCTCAAATTTCTGTTCTTACATTTTTAAGTCAAATTTTACCTCTAGACTTGTATTATGAACTCATTCAGTTTTTAAATGGGAATACTTCTACCAGTAGCATTTTAAATTCATCACAGATTGTATTCAGAATCAGCTCAGATAGACATTGTCCTAATTCGCAGGAATATAAGAAGAGGGAAGGAGGTTCAGCACAATCAGACTTGTAAGATTTTGCTATTATAGCTCTGGTACTCTCAATGAAAGTATTTTTGGTCTTTCCTTTGGATTTAATTTCCAGGTATGGTTCACCTGGTGGGGCTGGTATATGCGAATCAATTAAGTTTGATTTTATTAACAATTTCATGCAGTTAAATATGATCAGAATGTTATCTCATGGGTTCATTAAATATTTCCAGATGTAGTGAATGTGATAAATAGATTACTTCTAAACAATTTGCTACCCAAATAAAAGCAGAAAGATCTATTCCAAAGCCTGTGGGTGGGAATACCATAAATAAAACGGGAAATAGATATCCCTATAAAACCAATCATTCAGAAATATAACAATTGATATCTGAAACCAGACTGTTCAAAGCAGATATAGCTATCAGGGTCTTCTATCTGATTTATAGATATGATATCCCAGATTTTTGCAGGTGTAATCTCCAAATATTTTGTACCATAAATCCCATCACCCGCAGCTCATTTAACCATGGACTGGGAACAATGTGTAATGAAAGGAAGAATACTGCTACCCTGTTTTCCCGAAAATAAGTCACTCCCAAAAGTAACACATAGGAGAGGTTTAATATAAAAGTAAGACGTAGGAAACATTTCATTTTGCAGCATTTCTGAACAGAACATATATAACATATATTTGAAGAAAGTATAACTGTTGTACATGGAAATAATGGTACGGTAGTAGTAAGAAATTCATGATAGGATTCACAGTTGGTCTGGTTATGCTGGTTTGTGATGACAACTACTGTACAGTATATAATAAATATTCTTTTTTTTTTTTGTTCAGCAATAAACGTGAATTCTTCTTCATTGAAAAAAAAAATAAGACATCCCCTGAAAATAAGACGTAGCACATCTTTGGGAGCAAAAAAATAATGTAAGACGCTGTCTTATTTTCCGGGAAGCAGGGTATGCCCCCACTGAGAAATATGGAGATACTTTCATACGACAAGATATGGCTCTTTATCATTCAAAATGTTTGGCGAAATAACCAGAGTCTTAGGATAAGCATGCTAACTTTACATTTTTAATACCAAATCCTCTGTTCCGGACTTGGCACCAGCCGTCTGTGTTTCTTGTTTGCCTAACTAAATGTGTGAGATGAGAGCATCAGACATGTGGAAGTCATGTGAGATACAGTAAACAACCAACAGATGGATGCTATTTATTTTGTTTTGGAAGCTTTTCATAATTTTTCATAAGTTCCATTAGCCATTTTGCGTATGGGCAACTCAGACAATTTACACGCACACACCCTCTGTGCTGATTTCCAAATTTCTGGTGCATATGAGGCATCTGTTATTGATAATACATGAAACACAATATATTGGCACACTGGTTTCCAAATTATATTCCGAGATTCTGCTGCTGGGGAGCACAGAACTTTGGCCAATGGCCCTATGAGAGAATCTGTAATAGTGAACAAGTAAGATGGACACATTTGCTTAGATGACCACTTGGCCAACACTCCTGGTACTTCTCTGGGCAGGTCCTATTAAGGAAGTATGTTGAAAAGAGTACAGAGCTGTGCCTCATTTCAAACCCAGGCAAAAGGAACAATGCCACATATATGATACAGGAAATTCCTGTTTGGTGACTTTCTTTGCTTAAAAGTTAACTGCTGGGGCAATTCGGAATATGGCTGTAATACTGGGAATGTAAGGTTTTTAGTCTCCCATATGCTACTTCTGACTGAAGTTCTTTCCAAAACTATTAGCTGTTTCTCCAGGGCTACTTTAGTGCTGGATGCCATGCCTACGTTGGAACATAAAAGGAAAAAATATGAGTGCTCATTACCATGTTTGGAGCTATGATCCCAAGCTGCCCAGAGACAGACAAAAGATCAAAATACGTGTATTCTCAGGGTCATTTCTATTTGCCCCAAGACCTGCTACCGGTCCATTTACATGCCTCCAAATATACAGTTTAAGGTCATGGACCATAGATTAACCCCATTTCATCCCAATGCTGCTGCCAAATTATCATTTTTAATATGACCAAATGGGGCATATTGGTATGATAAATAATTGCATTACCTGAACTTAAAAGTCCATGTGCAACTCAGCTCCTCAAAACTTTAGGGAGATGTTTGTGCTGCTTTTTTCGGAACAATAGTAAAGCTGGAAGTTACTGTTGACTCCTATGATGTTTTAGATTTTCTAAAATCTAGATTTTTGATTTTGTACTAGATTCTTTAGTAGTTTCCCATTCAAATACAGACTAGGCCCAATCTTGCTTAGATTGGGCAACTGGGTGCTACCACTGCATTAACACTAAATAGCCATAATAATACAACAGAATTAAATCTGGTTCCTTTTCTTTCTGTGCTATTTAATCATGACTCTTCCTTCCCCCTTTGGGTAAAACCTGTCTAAACTGTGAAATAATTGCTTTATTATATTGGTTATAACTTCTGAGTATAATGAATGAAATGTTAATTCATTAAATTAATCCATTAAACACTAAATGTTAAAGTTAATTTAAAAGATTTGGCTGTAGGGTTCTTTACGTTGTTAAACAAAGGTCACATTCATTAATTGTAGCACTTGTCCTATGGTTTCATTTGCTAGAAATCTCCCATTTGGTGAGGAATTCCAAGTGGGGACTCATTTTGCACATTTAGCAACTCTGTGCTTAGTTGGTCACCCAATTTTCATATTTAACTACCAAAAATATTATTTTTCAGTAATATTTTGTAATTAGGATATGATATCCCCCACAAAAAAGTTTTCTTAAGCGGCAAACACAGAATAGTTGCAAGGATGCTTTATCAAAAGGCAACTGGACTTTCCTTGTTTTTGCTTGATGATGTTTTGCTTTTTATCCAAGAAACTTCTTCAGTTCTGCCGAAGATGAGAAGTAAAACAGTCCTAATTATCTAAGCTCCCTACACATTTTGGAGATTCTACATCATTAGGAAGCTAGACAAATCATCAGTATTAACATTTTGATAACCCCCCTCCTTTTTTTTTTACAAGAAAAAAGTCAGTGCCAGCAGAATATTCAGAACTGACCTGGTTCTTAATATTCTGCTGGCACTGACTTATTCCTTGTTTTAAAAAATGGGATATCAAAATGCATCTACTCAACTTAATGACAGAGCCCGAACACACAATTCTCTATGAATCTCATTCTGTTTAAATAGATCAAACTATTGGGAACAAGATTATTCTAGTCTAATTTTGTGAATGCATAATATTAAGGGGAAATAATGGGAATCATGGCTGAACTATATACTGCACAAAAAAAAGAGAACAGTCTGCACAAATACTCCAATTTCAGAACAGCAGCAGGTTGTCTTGTTACAGATGACCAACTTCATGACAAAACCAGAGGACCAACATATAAATTTACCACATGGAATTAAACAGTTACTTTCTACTTTTTTCCCCCCGAACGCCATCACTCTACTAAACAAATAATTCCCTCAAAACTGTCAGACTTTCTACTAAATCTGCACTTCTATTCTACTAGTTTTTCTCATCATTCCTATCACCCATTTCCTCCCATGTTGACTGTATGACTGTAACTTGTTGCGTATATCCTAAGATTTTTATTAATATTGCTTCTTCATTGCTTATTTGACCCCTATGACAATCATTAAGTGTTGTATCACATGATTCTTGACAAATGTATATTTTATTTTATGTACGTTGAGAGCATATGCACCAAGACAAATTCCTTGTGTGTCCAATCACACTTGGCCAATAAAAATTCTATTCTATTCTATTCTATTCTATTCTATATTATTATTGCTACTTTTATTTTTTTAGACTCTGCTTCCCCCCCCAAAGACTTGATTATAATATAATTCTTTGGTTATGATCTGATTGGTTTACATTAGGGTGTTTATTACCTAATCTCTCTGCTTCGTGATAATTTACTTGGGTAAAAAGTTTGTCCACAGTCTGCCTTGTTACCCACCCAGTCTTATCATGTTAAGAAATAGAGCTTTTCTGAGATAATGGCTTTTAATGCTTATCACAGTGAAGTCTTTAATTGGCAGTTCCAGGATTAATTCTGATGAAATTAGATCATCTGTGAAAATACAATTTTGCGAAATAAAATTTTAGGAAAATAAAGAGTGCAAAAGATGTCCATTTGTTTAATCAATTCATATAATTTGGAAAGTACATCCTTCAATAGAGATTAGAAAATACTAAAAGATGAACAAGATATTTTGTTACAAAGATTACAATTTCTTAAATATACTTAAACGTAGGACTATTTTTTCATTTGGCATCCCCTTTTGTAATAAAAATGCAAAAGAGATTATTTTCAGTGTTTAAAAAGTAATTTATGCAATGTGCCAAATATGATTGACATAGCAAATACTATACGTTTGTCCAAGGCCTTTGAATTGCTTGAGAAGACTCCATGGATTTTAAAACAATCTCTTGGTAGCAGAACTAAATTGTCTAGCAAGACATTAAGGGAGGAATGCTAAGAGACAGTTATCCTCCAATCAACAAACCTGTCTCATCAATTATTTCTAAACATTCCTGCCAGAGCTTCCTATCTCTTTTTTCTGGAAAGGTTCAAGACAAGCTCAAGGTTTGTGCAACAGGGCGTAATTTTCACTTCATCTTGCAATGCTTTGAAACAGAATTATTCCGTCCTTCTGTAACCTACACCTCCAAATGTGTTGATTGGGAACTAGCAAGGAAGTAAAGCTGTAACAGGATTAATCTGTCCCCAGGTGCCATTTACAGGAAAACCATTATGGATCTGACACTTTGCAAAAGAGACCCCCAGCCCCCAGCATTGTCTTGCCACATAGTAGATGTGGATCTCCGATGCCCTGGAGTGTAGCTGCTAGAGAGAAAACAGAGATTAACACCTCTTGGGAACCCTGGGGACGCTGAAAGACAGCATTTCCTCAGCAAGGAAAGGAGGCTTGGCTGGAAATTTCCTGGGACATTGTTTGGTTTCTTACACTTGCCAGGGATCCCTTGTCTTGGCTGAGAAGAAAGCACATGGAATTCACATGTATTTAAGGAGAAGCATAGGGAACAAGCTCTGAATGCTAATGAATTTGATCTTCACTCTGGAGAGAGCTCACCCAGATCCGTTCTGCCTTAAAATGCTGTGGCATTTCCTTGAAAGTGATAGGAGTACATGTTGTAAGGAATGCAGCAGGCTACTTTTCTGCAAACAGCCTTCAGGACATCTTACTTATCCATTCGTTTATTACATCAAAATACTCTTCAAGCAGAGGCTTTCAAACTTGGTAACTTTAAGACTTGTGGTCTTCAACTCCCAGAATTTTCCAGCCAGTTATGACCCATCTTGAAGTCTTGTTGGGAAATAATGTAATAATTCAATAAAATAATTTAAAAACTAGCAGCCCAGCAACCCTAACTGCGAAGTAGAAGAGGAATAAAAGTCATTTCCCTTCTGATTTGGCAAATGCTCTTAGCTTGCCTTAATCTTCTGCCTTTCAGATGTGTTGAGTACTCTAATTCTTTATCACTATAATGCACTCTAACCACTGTAATGGTGATGTTTGTATCACATGCCACCATTAAAAGATGCATCCAAGATTAGAGGAGGCTTCCAATTAAAAAAATGTTTGTCGACTTCCTTTCCAAAGGCAACAGCAGGTGGTTTGGGAATACAAGTACTGTTGGCCCCTATTGATACAGGACAGGGGTCCCCAAACTCATCTGCTCATTGATCCTTTGACAAAGTTTCAGATTGTTCATCAACCTCCAAGCAGGAAAATAATTTAATAAATATTATTTTAACAAATAGTATTACAAATGAGAACACCACCAAGCAACATCTGCCTTCCCAGGTCCTTGGTGGAGGGAAAATATGAAATCCAGTCTAACAATAAACTGAATGTGCAATGAACCATAATAACACTGATCCTTTGGGTAGACCCATCAATTTTGGGGGTTGACATTGACCATTTTGAGGACCCTGGTTTAGGATTTTGCATGTCAAACCCAGACCTTGAACTATGAAAAGAAATAAATTGAAGGATCAATAAACAGTACCTGGATCTGGAGGAATCAGCAAAGGCCATCTGCTTGCTACATTAAAATTTGGCATAATTCTGAGGAAAGCAGCCAAGAATACATTTAAGACAAATGAGGTGGGAGATGGCACATTGGGGATAGCTTTCCCCAAGGCTGGGCATCCTATATACGTGTGAATATATTCTGATAGCTATATGTTCTATATCTATATTTATATCTTCACTCTTCAGATACTGTGTCTATATCTTCATATTCCCCTTGTTGAGAATACTGGGAAAGGAGGTTCATGCTCCACATTGGGGGAGCACGATTGAAAAAATTAAGCTATAGTATTAAATCTAACGTGATAGGAGAACCACAAGTTTCTTCTGCACTCAATTGTGTGCCACAATGCAGTCTAAGGGAGAAGGACTAAGACTTTTGGCTGAAGGTGATGCTATAACAGCCCAGAAGCAGGCTAAAGTGTAGCCTGTGTAGAGGACATTCTCTTTGTGGGTTGGGACTTAGTGGGGATGGGCCTTTGTCGTAAAATCCTGCCCTCAGCTGCCCTCTACTCTTGCGCATTACGGAGAGCCCTGAGCATATCCTTTTAGAAAAAGCAGGGTTTTCTAAGGCAGGGGTCTCCGACCTTGGCAACTTTATGACTTGTGGACTTCAACTCCCAGAATTCCTCAGTCAGCATGTGATGGCTGAGGAATTCTGGGAGTTGAAGTCCACAAGTTGCTAAGGTTGGAGGCCTCTGTTTTAAGGTTCTGAGTTTTTTTAGATGGGCCTGATAGCAGCTCCTAGGCCCTTACAGGACCATAAGCAGACACTTGGCGACTGGGTGGCTGGTCTTGAATTCATAGCTGTCCACAGAGGCTGAACAATAGCAGAAACAATTTTCCTCCATCTCCTAAGAAGGACTCCCTCCGCCAGGCTCAAAAGCTGCCTCTACCCACAAGTATCTCTTCTGGGTTTGGGCTGCACCAAGCCAGTGGCGGCTCTCCTCGCCTGAGGCAAGTGGAGAGCACCTCCCGCCATTTGTCGTTAGGTTAGTCGGGATACTCGGATGAAAGGGATTGGCTACTTTGCGGTACAGTAAGGACTGTCTTAGCAAATGGCAGAATTGAATTTTCAATACCTAAAATAATATCAATTGGTCTGAGATTTGTTGTGTTAAGCTAATGCAACAATTTATTTTTGTTGTTGTTGTTGTTGCTGTTGTTATTATTATTATTATTATTATTATTATTATTATTATTATTATTATTATTTGTATACCGCCCATCTTCAAAGACTCTGGGTGGCTCACAAGATACAATTTGCCTTTGATTAATTCGGCTGAGAGTCTGAGGGCTTGGGAAGCCATTCTAAAATCTTGTCCTCCTCTCCCTTCTTGTGGAAGGCATTTCAGATCTCAATACATGCAAGAGTGCTTGGGTTTCTCCTTTTGGGGCCCCTCTGGTCTTTATTGCCTTTGACTTCACTGGGCCCCAAGTTGTGAACTCAACACTCAAAAGTCCTCTACACAAAATGATTTTAAATTTCCCAAGGTTGGGGGAAGAAACTAATTGTTAGATTCTGAGTTGTATCTCTTATCTTCCAGTAGATTGGAAAATATGACAAGCCTGCTCTTTGTTGTCCTTTGTTGAGTCTTCCTAAATGAGACTTTTTTTCCCCTTGCTCAACTTTACTGCCAAGCCTCAAGAGGTGCTGTAAGGACAACTGAGATCAGTATGAGCGAGTACATATCATTGGCCATTTTTCCCCAGTATGAAGTGTAGGACCCTATGTGTAGGGCTGATTTGAAGTGCTTTCACAAATCTTTGAGCTGGCACAAATCTGTTTTCCCATTGTCAATTGTTTCCCCTTCCTCTATGGTCTTTTGCTACTGATCCTGATTTTGTCAGAGATGGTAACTGCCTGGCAGGGTTTATGCTTCTTGATGCTGTTGGGTGGATAGTGCTGAAATAAAGAAAACCCTACTGTGTTGGTGGTTCAGTTTATGAGGATTGAGGCTGAGTAGGAGATGAGGGCAACATCAAAGAGTCACCTCAGGAAAAAAGAGGTGGCCTGATCATGGTCTTGGCACGGTTTGGTACAACCATGAATGTACCAACCTTGTCAAGAGTTCAGCAGAATTCTGCTCAGAATTCCCCATGAAACTCTTTTCATGTTGGAAAAGAGGACTCCCTTCAGAGTTCAGAATATGGAGATATTGTCCTCTGCTGTTCTGTGCAGGGTAGCCCCCCCCCCCCCCCAATGTAAATGGGGTTGCAATTTTACTGTGGACACAGTTTGTCCCGGAGTAGAATAGAATAAAAAATTTATTGGCCAAGTGTGATTGGACACACAAGGAATTTGTCTTGGTGCACATACTCTCAGTGTACATAAAAGTCTGAGTGTCAGGAGCAGGGCAGCCTAGAAATCAAATAAAGAAATAAATAGAAGAAAGAAAAGATACATTTGTCAAGAATCATAAGGTACAACATAAGTTTAAATGGAAGGCCATCCACCCTGCTACTGTAGACACCAATTATTTTGCAGATGAGTGCAAGCATACCTCTCCATTCATCTACAGATACCAAACAATTGATCTGGATGATTCCCTCCTCCAGCTTTGAGTCCTGGCCAGTTACCTTCATTTTTAGAGCCAATGCTGAGGAAGAGGTTTCTTCCTAGAACCAACTTGCCAGCTTTCCATGTTTTGCGTTCTGCAATACTAAAGAGGTTTAATTTAGGTGTGGAACATGGCTAGTTGCTGTAGCTGGTTTTCCACTGGATATTTATAGTGCCCTAGTATTATCCTATCATCCAATATAATGTAACAGCAATGGGAGAGACTTCAGTGGTTCAGAAATGCCAGGTGGTGACCCATAGAAATTGCTGGTGAGGAACTGGCCTCTGGATGATTTGGAGCACCTTATTTTGAGAGAGTTTGAGAATAGTTAGAGTGAGAATGAGTGACAACAAGTCTTTGCTTACATGCAAAAAGCCCACAATGACAAGTAGTCCCGCTCACTATCCTTTTTTATTTTTTTTAATTAAAGGAGAAGTATTTTCCCACCAGGGTACAGCTGTCCCAGGCACCTCAATACAATAAAACCTTTTCAAAGAACAGCTTGGTTTTTCAAATGGTCACTTTTAGCTTTCTAGATTTTGAACATAAATATAATAATTAAAAGTACAGTAATTTCTTGCAATGAGTACACTGTTGGAAGACTTGAAAGACTAGGTCTTTCCAGCATCATGGAGAAAAATCTAACTATGTGGTTGCTTCGAGTCAAAAATGACTTAGTGGCAATCCATCGCATATTTGCATGCATGGACTTTCCCCATCAGTGAACAAAACACTGGAAGAAATGGTACATTAATAGAGAAGGAAGTACATGTAGAGAGGTGGAATTCAGATGTACTTCTGCTCTCAGGATTCCCTAAACCTTGGTAGAGCCTTGTTTTCCCTTCTAAAATAGGGTCAAAGATAACAAATGCAAGGTCCATAATTTTAATCCAAATATCTTTGGAATCAGCTATACAGAGTTCCCTAAACTGATGTTCTTAGGATGTGCTGAGATTACACATACATGCACACAACACCCACATACTATGCCATAGTAACTATGGTCTTAAGTACTAATGGCTGGGAAGCCTGGAAACACACCCAGGGTACACCTAATTTTGGAAAACTGTTCTGAAGCATTAGGTGCTCAAAGATCTATTCCAGATGAAAGACAATTGTTCATTGCAGTTCATTCAACCATTCATATCATCCCCATTCAACTCTCCCAATTTTAAAATTGATTTTAGGAATCTTTTCAGGGAAATCATTTGGAAAATAGCTAATAGTGAGTGTGATTCATATTTGGTCCTCAATCCCTTAATTCTGGCTGAACTGGATTTTTTATTTCTCTTTGCTGAGCTTCTAAAGAGAGATACTACCTTTAAGGAGAGGCTTTCTTTCTACCGGTAGGAACAATTTAATAACAATCTTAATAACAATCGAACCTTTCTCAGCCAGGTCCTGCTGATGATATTTGAAAAATGCGTAGTAGCAAGCTGGACAACTGTCTACTGTCTAGGGTTTTTAAAATTATTTTAAATATTAGATTTGTTACATGTCGTTTCATTATTCTTGTTAGCCGTCCTGAGTCTACGGAGAGGGGCGGCATACAAATCTAATAAATAAATAAATAAATGAATGAATGAATGAATGAATGAATAAATAAATAAATAAATAAATAAATAAATACTCTAGTCTTAAGCATTTGCTCTTCACCCCGTCACTAAATTCTCTTTCCTGAGGACAGCAGCTGAAGACAAAAGAACTTGGGAAAAGAGAAAATGTCTCACCTTGTTCGTGAAGAAAAGGTCCAATGATAGTAACAACAAATTATTACATTTATATGCCACTAGACTGCAGTTCTAATTCTAACAATAATTGGGGGGCGGGGGTCACTTTCTCAGTTATATAGCACTAACATAACTTCAGAGGCGTCTGTTATTAAAAGGAAGAAGGAAGGAAGGAGAGAGAAACAGAGAGAGAGAGAAAGAAAGAAAGAAAGAAAGAAAGAAAGAAAGTCAGGCCAAGAGCAGCGCCGCTTTGAAAGCCCAAGAGAATCATTCTTTCGCAACTGACTTGCCAGTTGCCACAGTTTCTGAAGGCATGTTTAGGAGCGAAGAATTGAGAAGTCCCGTCCGTGACCAAAAGCAAGCAAGCCTTCGGGAGCAGGAAAAACAGCAGGGCGACGAAGGATGGGGTGGGAAAGGAAGGCGCATCCTTTTGGGTCTCGCCAAAAGATGCGCCAAGTAGACGCCTTGGCGAGGAGAACCACAAGCAAGCACCTGATTATTCAAAGCGCTCTACCCAGGACCTGCGGGTTGGAGCTGCGCCCCTCCGCTGCCTGCTTGAGTACTCGGGCGTCCACGTCACTGCACCACTTCGTTTCCTCCTCCCTCCGTCTCTCTCCCTCCCCCTCCTCTACCTTGCCTTCGCCTCCGGGCGGCTCTTCACTGTGAAACCCACCCAAGCAGTAGTTGTAGTAGCAGCAGCCGCAGCAGCAATAGCAAGCGGGGACAAACCCCAAGCCGAGAGGTTTCCCCCTCCCCCTCCCCATCACCCATAGAGAAGAGGGAGGGAGGGGAGGAGGAAGAGAAAGAGGGAAGGAGGGAGGGTTACACAGGGGGGTGTTTTCCTTTTCCTTCTTCTACTTTTTTTTTTGGTTGCGCGCTCTCGCCCTCGCGCTCTCTCTCCCTCTGCCCGCTCCCTCTCCGCCGTCGCTTATTGTGGCTGTTAAATTTTAAACTGCTATGCACTCCGCTTCCAGTATGCTGGGAGTCGTGAAAATGGAAGGACACGAGCACACGGAGTGGAGCAACTACTACGGCGAGCCAGAGGTAAAAGGCAACTTCTGTGTGTTGGCGTGCGCGCGTCTCTCTCTCTCTCTCTTCCTCTCTCTCTCTCTGTGTTTGTGTTCGGGTCCCCCACCCAATCCCCAAGCCTCCTCCTTCTGCTAAAAACAGGACTCTCTCTCTCCCTCTCTCTCTCCCTCTCTCCTTTTATACAACACTCTGTTAGCCTTGAGATAATATTAACTTTGTGATCAAATATTGACTTGCGAAGCCTCCAAATCCTTTTGCCATGCCTAGCCGCGCTATCCTAACAAAGTTGTGTTTGGCAGAGAGAACTTGGGGGGGGGGGGAGGCCTGCGGGGGGGGAACTATAAGGAAGCAAGGAGAACGGGAGGGGGGCATTTATGGTTCTAAAACATGCCCCGGGAAGGTTCAAAGTCGAAGGGAAAGGGCAGCCAAAATGGGTTATTTTATTTGAGAGTCGCTGGAAAAGGAAGCAAAGATTTACCTGGAACCCACAATTTGTCCAAGAGTTTGGTTGTATCTGTTCCACACGGCCAGGAAACTGCACGATCCTTTGAGCTTCAATACATTTTTTTCCCCTTTCGATCCAATGCACTTTTCAGGTTTCACCCTAAAGCTCTGAAATCCTCTCTCCCTTTTTAAGGGCGCCGGTCTGGACTCAGCCCTTAAAAAGATTTCCTAAAGGTTTCCTTTAATCTGTGGAGGCGCTTTAAACGCCGCGATTGAGTTGCAGTCCTCAGCTTGCTGAGAACTAAAATTCCGCGGAGAATCAATGTGGATTACTCCCAAGAACAGAGATTAAATTCTGAGTAAAATTTGAACGCTCTTATTTGGGATCGAGACTTTTAATTGGAGCTAGTGGCCGGTGGGCTAGCCATGCTAACGCGCACTGGTTACTTGGGAGGTAAATTGCATTGCGATCCAAGGGAATCGCCACTAAGTGGAAAGTGAACGCCTTGGACTTCGTTCAATTGGTTGGTGTATCTCGAATTGAGGTGGTGCACATAGTTATCGGGAGTAGAGAGTAAATCCTAACTGCATCCAATGGCACACACCTCTCTAGTAACCATTCATTGGATGGCACTGCATGTTTTGAAGAGAGAAGGTGCTGGAACTGTCGGACTTAGTTTCTAGATCAACATTTAAGGCTAAATATGCGCCCAGGGGTATGGTGCGCAGAATGTGGTGTTTCCATACTATCTTCTTCCTCCCTAGTGAGTGGTAGGTTTAAGTTCCCATTGATCTTCGAGAAACTAGACCATTTACTTAAGCAAAATCCTTTCCCCATACAGTAGGAGTGTAAAAGCAAGCACACACCCCAGCGCAGCTGTTAAAACCTGGGAATTGGGGCTGCGATCTCCAGATCTGTGGGGCGAATTAGCAAAATCTTGTTTTTTAAAGAGATCCAGCGGAATTTCCTATAAACCTAGCGCGTTTTTCTTCGCCCTGGATACGATCCGGCTAGTTTGGCTGTTTTGAACACTGAATTTATTGGGAGGCGGGTTTCCAACCCAAGCTGGGATTCAAGCTCAGCTTTCGGCGCCAGCTGAATTACGAAATGCCGAAATGCCAAATGCCTTCAAGGGGCGCTGGGTGTCCCGGCCAAGGCGACGCTACTACAGGTTCCAGAAAATGCTTCCATTGTTTCTAAGGAGTTCCGGGGGAAAGTCCAGGAAGGGTGCGCGCGGCGTAACGAGGAGGCCAGCGTGGGTCGCCAAGCGAGATGGGGGTCTCGGGGTTGGGATGGGGGCAGAAGTGGACTAAAGTGGAACGGGGACCTGTGCTCGCCCTCGTGGGTCTGAGTGCCGGCGGAGTCCGGCGCAATTCTGCTACTGCACCTGGGCAGGGAGCGAAATCGCTCCCTGCCCAGGTGCAGTACAGAATTGCGCCGGACTCCGCCGGCACTCAGACCCACGGGGGCCACCGTTCCACCTTAGCAGTCCACCTCTGGATGGGGAAGGGTGCGATCTGGGCACAAGAGCGTCTAACCACCCGGCTTCCCTACTTTTGTCGCCTTTTGCAGGGCTACCCTTCCATGAACGCCGGCTTGGGCATGAACACCTACATGGCAATGCCCGCCATGGGCAGCGCTGGCAACCTCTCCACCGTGGCGTCCGGCGGCTCCATGGGCATGTCTTACGCGGCTGGTCCGGCGGGCATGAACCTCTCTCCGGGTGCGGGGGCCATGGCCGGCATGGCGACCCACTTGAGCCCCAGTCTGAGCCCGCTGGGCGCCCAGGCGGGCTCCATGGGGGCCGCGCTGGGGGCCTATTCCGCACTAAGCCCGGTGGGGGCCGGGGGCGGCGGCGGCGGCTACGGGCCGGCGGGGGGCCTGGGCCGGGCCCGCGACGCCAAGAGCTACCGCCGGAGTTACACGCACGCCAAACCTCCCTACTCGTACATCTCCCTCATCACCATGGCCATCCAGCAGTCGCCCAACAAGATGCTGACGCTGAGCGAGATCTACCAGTGGATCATGGACCTCTTCCCCTTCTACCGGCAGAACCAGCAGCGCTGGCAGAACTCCATCCGCCACTCGCTCTCCTTCAACGACTGCTTCCTCAAGGTGCCCCGCTCGCCGGACAAGCCGGGCAAGGGCTCCTTCTGGACCCTCCACCCCGATTCGGGCAACATGTTCGAGAACGGCTGCTACCTGCGGCGCCAGAAGCGCTTCAAGTGCGAGAAACCGCCGGGCTCCAAGCAACAGCAGCAACAGCAGCAGCAACAACAACAACAGGGAGCCTCGCCGGGTTCGGGCCCGGGCAAAAAGGCGCTCCCGCAGGCGGAGCGCGATGGCCCCAACGGAGCGTCGGAATCGCCGCGCTCCAACGCCTCGCCTTGCCGGGAGCACAAGCGCTCGTTGGCCGAGCTGAAGGGCCAGCCGGAGCCCTCCCCGTCGCCGGCCCAGCAGCAGCAGCAGCAACAGCAGCAGCAGCACCTGCTGGCTCAGCATCACGGCCACCCGGGGCTCTCCCACGAGGTCCACCTCAAGGCCGAGCACCACTACGCCTTCAACCACCCCTTCTCCATCACTAACCTGATGTCCTCCAGCGAGCAGCAGCAGCAGCAGCACGCCCTCCACCCCCACTCCCACCACCAGCACTCCCACCACCCTCATCCCCCCCACCCCAAAATGGACCTGAAGGCCTACGAGCAAGTGATGCCCTACGCCGGTTACGGCTCGCCGGTGCCCGGCAGCTTGGCCATGGGCGCCGTCACGAACAAAAGCGGCCTCGAGGCCTCGCCCTTGGCCGGAGACGCCTCCTATTATCAAGGGATGTACTCGAGGCCCATCATGAACTCGTCCTAAAGAACACCCCCCTCTCTCCCTCCCCACCGCCAAACCCGAGACTTTGTGGGGCGGGAGAAAAAGTCCCGTGAAAAGTCTTCGAACATTGTGCCCAAAGCTATCCTGGCCCCACCCCACCCTTGACTCAATACCCACAGAAAGAGACCCGGTCCAGGGAAGGTCCAAAGCTCCTCTAAGTAACATTGGACAATTTCAGCCCCCCTCCCCTTCTTTGGATGAGCGCTCAATTTTGTTTCCCATCTGTGGTTGGGGGTCGGGTGGGGAGCGCAGGACCGGGAATCCGACACTCCTGTCCCCTATCAATCGGAACAATAACTATTTAGCCCCCTTTCCCCGCTGTTGTATGATTTTAAGCGCCCATGGAAGGATGCGGAAGCGTGGAGGGACTCATTGACTCCAACGACCGTCAGGAGTCAGCTCCAGCTCCTGGTCGTCCTCAGTTTCCTTCAGACGCCCGTTTAACTCCCCTTTGAACCAGAAAGATTTTTTAAGGCGTTAAAAAAGCGACCTTAGGTATGTTTGTTGTTTTGGCTTTAGGAAGTTACAAATATATCTATTTTTGGATGTGGGAGTGGCGCAGAAGTATGTGTGCGCGTGTGCGAACTGATGTTAGATTCGAAAACTGAGGATCAAAGAGACTGTAGCATTATGAAATCGGAGAAAAAAAGGGGGGAAGAAGAGACTTTAGATTGTAATTCGACACGCAAAGGTTTGAATCAAATTAATTTATCGTTTCTGTACGTTTTTATTTATGCCTTATAAATGTGTATTCTGGTAACAACCAGTCAAATTCCCACAAACCAATATTAAAATGATGTTGGATATCCTTCGGCCCTCCATTTTTTTAAAGATCTGAAGTTGTGCATCCTCTCCCTCGTTTCTGCTGGCTAAATGAATAATACAATCTGTTAAATTCTGGGGCTGAAAACGACTGTGGAATAATTTCAAATCAGTGAATTTATTAAGACAAGTTTAAGAAAGAAAAAGAAAAAAAGAAATGCAAATGAAAGACTCTCTACTGTAATGGCATATAGGAACAAATATTTAAGCCTCCAGGCTCATTATGTTTCTATGTAGTTTAGCCCTACACAGTTCTTATGTGAACTACAACTAGGAATATTCAATTATTCTGTTTGCATGCATATATTTTCAAGAGAGGCCTATTGAGTTTAACTGACCTCTTCTTCCATTTCCTGACTATTCATTTTGCAGGAAATCATGCTTAACTGGATTCAACATGACTTACATCCTTGAATGTTTTGATTTGCTTGTATATCATAAGGTGGGAATCCTATGAACATGTTGTAATTCGAGTGAAACCCAGCAGGTGCTATCAATGATGCAATTCTATCCATGTCTACAGAAGGGAAAAATGAATTCAGTGAGGTTGAAAACTTTACTTTTTCATTGCTACTTTAAATGGTTTGGCATTATTTGTTCTTACTTAGTAATATCTTATTAATGACAGAATTGTAAGTCCATTGAATTTACCACTTCTTACAGTTACAGTTCTCATGGGAAACATTTGGGATGATTTCTGAATATGAGTCTCTTCATAAATGCTCTGAAGTTACAGTCCTGTTTTGTTTTTATAGCAAGCTTCATTGAACTTTTGTGTACTTACATGTTTCCTTAAATTAAATGAGGGTACTCCCAGGTAAGTCTGAATATGACTGTACCCTTCAATAATTACAAATGACAAGATCCAGACTTTTTAAAAAAAATAATCTTCCTTTGACTTTCATAGTAGGGTTAAAATCAATTCTCCTGTAATAAAGGACTGGGCCTGTAATCTTTAGCTGGATGCTGATCAATATGCAGTGTATATATTTCAAGGAACCAAGAGTTTGAAGCATCTTATTAAGCGCCCCAGCAACCCATCAACACCTGTTTAGCAAAGGTCGTGATTCCACTTCCAAACAAGTGGCTCCTAGGACAATTATCAAAATGCACATAGTTTCCTCTCTCGCCTGGCTAAAGAAACCAAAATAACGGAGAGATGGTCCCTGCAGTTTCCCCTCTCGCCTGGCTAAAGAAACCAAAATAACGGAGAGATGGTCCGATGCAGTCTGCATAAAATCTATG
This sequence comes from Erythrolamprus reginae, assembly GCF_031021105.1. Classification (NCBI taxonomy): domain Eukaryota; kingdom Metazoa; phylum Chordata; class Lepidosauria; order Squamata; family Dipsadidae; genus Erythrolamprus; species Erythrolamprus reginae. The sequence continues at coordinate 149,281,470 of NC_091952.1, read as the reverse complement.
GAAGGAGGAAGGTCAACGTATAACCATCCCCTTTCATAAAATCCAATCAGGTGGGCTCACAGGGGGGGGGGGCGCAAAAATCTCCCTTTTCCCTTGCCAGTTTGTGTCTCTGTTCTTCTTCCCTTTTCTTTAAAAAAATAAATAAAAGTGTGTAATATTAGGGGCTGAAAGCAGAGGTGGGCTGCTAAGGTGGCACGGCGATGCGTGCTCGCCCCCGTGGCTCTGAGGGCTAGCGGAGTCCGCGCAATTCTGCTACTGCACCTGGGCCACGGGCGCACCTTCGTCTCCATGCGCGATTTCGCTACCTGCCCAGGTGCAGTAGCAGAATTAAGCCGGACTCCGCTAGCCCTCAGAGCCACGGGGGCTTCGTTTCTGGCAAGCTCTCGGCGACAGTCCGAGGCTTTCTATTCAGTGTGTTTACACGGAAATCAGCCCCATTAAATCTAGCATCGTTTGGCTGGATCGGGTAAGATTCCGATGGTTGGGCAAGCAGCCTTGATTGCTTCGAGACAATTGCAAGTGTTAAGTAGTTAAGTCCCAGTGGACTCCCTGGTAGTTTCTTAAGGAGAAATGGAAAATATTGCTCTTCGTTCCCGATAACCAATAGCAGCAAGAATCGCGCCTCTCAGAAGTATTCCTATGGATTAGAAGGAGATCATTCTTGGATCAGTGGACCCAGCTGACCCATCAGTCAGGGAAGATTACCAGAGAAGAACACAAAGCTTTGCCGGTATTTCATTGTTCAAAACATGTTTTGCGGCTTGGTTTGGGCATAGTTGCCATGCGGAGGTGAGGGAGAGGGGATTGAATGACAGGTGGCCTTAAAACAGCGAGGGAGAATATCTGGTGACCTCACAGCTGTTATGGATTACAGCGCTCAATACCTGACCGGTTGGCCATGCTGTCTGAAGTTGTTGAGCGTTGTGGTCTAAACTAAAATATTTGAAGAGAGGACACAATATTCACCTAGTATATAAACGTCTAGGTGTTAATTTATGAAATGAATGTTCAAAGAAGAGAAGAGAACCCTCCAACAAAAGCTAAAACGGTCCCGAGCAGTTTAGAGTTTTAATAGGTGGGTAAAAAGTGGATGGCAATCTTTCCCATCTGAGAAGACTTCAAGCTCTTCAGATGGAGCAAAGTAAAGGAAACTACTCTGCTCTTTGCTGAGGACCAGCCTTTGGATGCTGGCTCAGGACCAGAAATTCAAGTCAGTATGGATAAATTTTTCATAGCTAGTTGTAACTTTGAGCTTACCATCAACATCCAAAAGACCATGTTATGCATCGGCCTGCTCCTCATGGACTATACACAAAGTGCAAAATCACAATCAAAGGGCAGAAAATACAGGCAGCTAACCAATTTAATTCTTTTTTCCTGAACAGTGAGGATTGGTGCAGAATTTAATTGCAGTAGGTAGACTGCGCTCCACTGTATTGGAACCTGAATAATCAGCTCTGGAACAAAATTGAAGTTTTACAGACGTGCGGTAATATTTTTCTGGGTGCCTGTGAAACACGGACTCCATATCAAACACATGCAGAAATGACTTCTCTTCACAGGATATTAGGCATCAGGTGGCATAATGGAGTATCTGACACTGTTGTTTTTATCTAGGGCAGGGGTAGGCAAAGTTGGCTCTTCTATGACATGTGGACTTCAACTCCCAGAATTCCTCAGCCAATCATGGTAGCTCAGGAATTCTGGGAGTTGAAATCCACGTGTCATAGAAGAGCCAACTTTGCCTACCCTTGACTAGGGCATGTCTACCATCAGTCCAAACACTCCTAATAAGAGCACAGTCTCAAAGGGAAGAGCATGTGATCCATATGCTGGATAAGCACAACGGCTCCTTTTGGGGAACTTTCCAAGCTTGCATAGAGGGCAGAGGAATCATTATAAATGGCCCCGCAACAGGCCTGTCTGAAGTCGACTTGGGCACCTGGGAAATAAAACTGCCCTACCTGGTGTAACCTCATTCACGGGGGTTTGTCAAACTAAGAAAGCAGGCACACTGTTAAAGCATAACAGATTAGCAGAGTTGTAAGGGACCTTGTAGGTCTTCTAGTCCACCACATACACATACACATACACACACCCCTACACAAACCCAAGCAGGAGACCCTACACAATTTCTGATAAATGACAACCCAGTCTCTTCTTGAAAGCTTCAAGTGATAGCATAATGCAGTGTTTCCCAACCTTGGCAACTTGAAGATATTTGGACTTCAACTCCCAGAATTCCCTAGCCAGCGAATGCTGGGGAATTCTGGGAGTTGAAGTCCAAATATCTTCAAGTTGCCAAGGTTGGGAAACACTGGCATAATGCATTGCCTTTCCATCCCTTTCATAAGAGTGGCAGCTGTTCCTAACCAAGTGTAAAACAAAACAAAACCCCCACCCCACCTGCATTTCTCCTTGGTCGTCTGAAAGTCTTGAATGGGGGCCCCTATCTACACAGGTTTGTGAACCGCGTGACTCTGGCATCTTCCCCACAGTTGTAAATGAACAGCAACAAATCAAAAGAGAAACAATCAAGCACCATACGATTGTCGATGAACAATAGTGTCATTGTAAATGCCCTGCAAACTCAGTGCAAAGCTTTTGGCTTCTGGCATTTCAAACTAGCCCTACTGTACCGGAGTCATGCAGAAGATAGGAAGCTTTCCCTATTGCTGAGAGTTGTGACTCAGCCCAGAAGATGGGGTGGGGGTGGGCAATTTCCGCCCTCTGGATTGGTCCTTGCTTAGATTCTGTGTGCTGACACTAGGATTGTTCTTCAAAGTAACTGGGGGTAGCAGCTGACAGGAGATCTAGCAGTGTTCAAAGGGCTTTTTAAAAAGGATTTCTTTCTGGCTTCACAGTGGTCAGTTGACTTGCAACTAGCTTGGGTTTAAAGCTGAGTTTATTGGGGAAAGGCGGACCCCAAATTAAATGGCTGAGGGTTACAGATACAACATCAATAAATACAATTTGCACCTGGATCCCCAAATCACCAGCCCTGCTCCCAGTGACCCAGAGTATTAAGCATCAAGAAGATAAGACCAGCTCATTCAAGTGCATGCTGGGCTTATAGATTTGCGTGACTGAACACAGGTTGTGTATATGCTTGAGAGAAGCATGTTATACATGTGGAAAATCATAACTTGAACTGTTAAGCACATAGGCAACAAGTCAGAAAGATGGAAAATAAAAACTCCTCTGGCCTTTTGATGACCAATCTGCTCACGTTTCTTTGCCATTAAATGAATATTTTGAATATTGGGATGTTTAATTTTTCTTTTAAAAAACATTTAGATGTGCGGTTAACTAATTCAATCTCATTTTTCCAACTTATATTTTATAGGTAAGCGCTAATTTATAACAAATCTTTCCTTTTTTAAATTGTACCGTCAACTTAGTTCCAAACCTCTCCGTTCTAATGGGACTCACACCCACTAGACTTCCTCTTAAGATTCAATCAGTATCCGTCAGGGAGATTCCTTTTTAACCCTGGTAGGAAATAAGAACTGACCTTAAGACCACGAAAACGAGACAATAAACCCATCTCGTCCCCTAATCCTACATTTCGTTGGGTTGCTTTTATTTATTAAGGAAACTAAACAAAAGTAAACTAAACTAATCTAAACTAAACGGGCAAGGGATACCTCTCAGACACGTGCATAGATCCTTGGCACATTTTTTTAAAAATAAAAGTAAATAAAATGGAAGGTTTTTACTTTAGCCCTCACACGGTTTGTCGCGAAGCAAAAGAGAAGACACCCCCTAAAAACAGAGTGGGGCGCGCATCCCGCCTCCCCAAAGGAGGAATCCGTGCTTCTCCGCCCGCAAGGACACACACGTTGTGAAGCAAAGCGGAAAATGTGTGTTCATTATCACATAAAAGGCTCCCGTCGCGAAGAAGAATGAAGGTCCGAAACGGGACTGATCGGAAGACAATGGGCTGTCAATGGATCGCTCTAACCTGGCTGGTCCCAGCGCGCCTACCCTATTGTGCCACGCTCGTTTTAAACTACTTAGCTGAATTCCCACTCCGATGATCCCGAACGATAAGATGTACTTCTGCCCGCAGACATTCGGGAGAGGGGGTGGGGAGAAGAGGGACGAAAACATTAAAGGGGAAAAAAATGAGCCACTGAGAAGTCTGAGTAGCAATTGTTTCTTTCTATTTTTGCCCATATTTCCCCCCTTAAACCTGCGGATGGCGGCTTGGTTAAAAAAAAAGGGGGGGCGGTTCAAAAGATCACACTCATTAGTTCGTCTCCACACTTAAAAAAAAAGTGCTGGTGCTTTAAATCGTAGTGATCTGTGAATAAACAAAATCAGTAAACAAATAATAAAAAAAATCTAACTCCAAATTCCAGGAGGGCAAACTTTACGCAGCACGTCATACTTCGGTAAATTTACACAGATATTAGGACGGCTGTTCTTTACCTCTCGCTATGTGTATATTGTATGTGTGTGCGTGTGTGAGTGGGTGAGTGAGTGCGCGCCTGTTTCCTCTGCTCCTTTTGAGCCATTGTGCTTAACTGAATTTTATAACGCTGATCGATATCTTGGTAAAATATTCATTTTTAAACTAGCGGGCAGCGAAATCTTTGCTTTGTGCTAAAGTCAACAGTCGCTCCAATAAATGCAGCGATGCCTTTCCACGGAATTGCAGACGGTGGGGTATCTAGCTTGTCATCTGCGATCTGCAGCTCTCTGGCATCAGGTAGGGATTTATCTTGGGTTTTGTTTTTCTTTTAATTGGGAGCATTGTACAAGGGGGAGAACCGCATTTGCTTCCTGCTGCTTCCCACTCAGAATCGGGCCCAGTGGAACAAGGCAACGGCCTCTCTCTACCGTCACCCTCAAACGTCCCAGGAAGGAAAAGGTTCCACTGGTGCTGATTTAGGCAGAAACGGATCTGGCTGTCCAATGCCCTCTGGTCCCAACCACCCTGGGACAGGTGCCCAGGGCACAGCACAGGAATGCTGCTCCGCTGGGGGCAGAAGCGAAGGTGCGAATTCTCTCCGCGGCTGCGGCGGTCCTTTTTTTTTTGAAGCCCACCCCCACCCCGCAGCTAACTGAAGGGACAACTGGGGACTGGTGGTAGTGGTGGTGACAGAATGCTTAGGCTATGTGTAGCTGAAGCAAATTCAAATTCAAGAGTAGGGATCAGTGATTTTTCAGGGAGCCACGGTCTGGCTATTGGAAAGAAAACAAAGGATTGGCCTAACAGGCACTTTGATCTCATACCGCCAGCTCTCTTAACAGTAGCAGATTTGATTATTGCAAAACTTTGCTTGAATTATTCTAAATCCTCCCCCCCCTCCCATTTTGCTTTCTTTATTTTCTGCTTGTAATAGCTGGTCAATGGTGGCATTCATCCTTTTTGTTTCCCCAATAGGTACTAGGTAGCCCTCTCTTCTCAATATATGGTTGCCTCCTTCTTTTGTTAAAGCTCAAAAGAAAGGAGGAAACACATCTCTACACAGGTTTTACCCACTGGTAACAAAGCCGGAATTACCCCGGAACTACCCGAAAATATTAACTTTCCTTTAATTAGATTTCATCATTAACTTTCTTTTAATCAGGTTTCATCATTTAATTGTATTAACAACGTGAAAACTTTGAATAGACTAAATGGAAACGACATAGCTTTTCACTTCGGTGAAAACCTAGGATACCATAGGTGCTAGGTGTCACTTGCCATCTTCCAAGGACACCTTTCCAGAACTTTTCATTAAAATCATCAACCAGGCAACCTGAATGTTAGATTCCTCCACAGGTGTTACAAGTAGTTTCCAGGTAGCAAGAATGATTCTATTTGCAAATTAATTATAATATATAGATTGCAGTGGTTAAAAACAGGTGATGCCCGATAGTGTCTTGAAATTCATTTATCTGGCCAGAAAAGATTAAGATTCAGGCAAAAGCACTCATTTTCTCATCTTACAGGCTGCCATTGAAATCTGCTGAAATCAGTGGAACTCAAAGGGTTATTAATTTTATTTTAGTTGATTGTTTTTCACATACATATTTATTTTGTCCTCAAGTATGTACATTGTATTATTAAGATTTCCCATTGCAAGGATGGAAGATGGGTGTTTTTGTATAAAGTTGATCCTTGGGTTGTTGGCTGAGAATCTAAACAACATGCAGTGAATGTTAGGATGATTGTATAATGCAACAAATTTGGATCTGAATATTTAGGTATCAAAGACCAAATAAATTGTGTTTGACAAGAAAAAATAATTTCACAATTGCAGGTTATGCATAAAGAGTGAAAATCAAGAGCAAGTAGATGCATTTTTTTAACTTGGTGGGGTGTTTCTAATGTATGGGAAAATTGATGAAAAAGTTAAGATACACAATACTGGCAGAAACATAGGGTGTATCTTTTGTTGAATGTTTGTTGAGAGAAGTGAAGAAAGTTGTATGCAAGCCTGAGCTTTTGTCTACTTGGGGAATGAGAATTGGCTACAACAACAAGAACATAAAAACAACTTGAATTCAATGAAGAAATTGAAGGTATTTTAAAAGTTTGGGTAAAAAAAAGCAAGATAGTGCTGAATGAATGTAAGATAATATAAAAATAAGTAACCAGCATGAAAGAAGTAGATTAAGGTAGTTTGGGCACATTGAGAATAAACGAGGCTCAAATGGCATAATAAATATACCGTACAAAAGGAAAAAATAAACAGATTGTGAAATGTTTTAAGAATAAAAGGCACTATAGGAAGCATTATATCTATCGAGGAAACAAGGATGGATTGTATGCATGAAAAATGAATGATGCAATCAATTTAGCTGCATTTCCTTTATCTCACACCTTTAATTTCTTTGGGTTACTACTTCTTACTACCTTTCCGCATGTTTGTGTGTGTGTGTGTATGTGTGTGTGTGTGTGTGTGTTAGTGGGCTGTACATACTGTATATGTATGCATATATACATGCATATATCTCAGAACCATGGGAATTCCCTTTTGTCTAGGGAGGGTCGGTAACCCGCAATGGTTAAAATCCAAACAAAATCCTCTCTTCATTCTAGACCCGATTGTTATGGTATTTGTCGGTGAAATATCTTTTTGGTGGCAATTTTTATCATTTGCGAAGGGAGTTAATTTGCAAATTAACTAGAATCCCGATTTTCTGGGTGTATTTCATACCTCGCCGACTTGGCTTTCAAAGTACAGTACAGTATTTTCCCCTGCCTAGTTTTTCTTCCGACTAACGAAGTATATCGCGTTTTTCGGGGGGCCGCTCGGTGGGAAGGGACAAGGAGAGACCGGGGAGAAGCCTTAGAAAAGGCAGGAGATCCGCCTGGGTTCCTCCGGGGAGGACCTTCTCCTCGGGACCCGGCTGCGTGTGAGGTCTGCCTCAGAGGGCAGGCTCTCTTAAGATGCTTCCCTTCCCCTCCAGATTGGGCTCGGGGAGGAAAAGGGCGGGGGGTTTCCTCATCTGATTTCCCTTCCATCTAAAACTGACGTGACAGCTGATATATCCCCAGCAAGATGGGATCGCTGCAGGACACACACCGAGGCTAATGGTTTTTCAATAATTAATACTGTCCCCGCCACTGGTAATGCGGCCTCTCGGATTTGTCAATTACTTGTCATTAAACGAATGTCTACCCACGTCCTTGCTTAGGTGGCGGAGCGAAGGAAGGAACGAAGGGGGGAAAGAACAGCTCCCGTCTGATCTGGCTCAGCAGGGGAAGGCGGCCCTCCGGGGTTACAAGGCTCAGGCAAGATTCCTGCAAGTAGAGTCCGCAGGAAGCTTCCCGGGAGATTTTGTCTGCCAAGTGGGCAATTGGGGGCTTCTTTATCCGTGGACTTCTTTGACTTGCCACGGATGTTTGCTCGGTTGTTTGACTGGAAAAGACACCAGCCAACAAGCATCGCTCCAAGCAGCAGCGTGACTGAGCTCAGTTAAATTGGCCAACTCCTTTTCGCATTTGCTGCTCCCGGGCCTTTCACAATACCGAAGAAATCAGGCTTTCTATGGCCGCCACGACGTCGTGAGCTCTCTGCCTCAGAGGCAGAAGTCAACAAAATACAACGGCTGTCGCTTTTCCCGCCTTCCAGCTTAGGGTCACCTGCTGAGGTTATTATTTTATCTAGCAATCAGTAAAGCCATGGCTGAAGCGGCAGGAAAGTAACCAAACCATATTCACACCGCCAAAATGATAAAAGCTGCTCCAGCGCCCCTTTCAGCGGGTTCAACAGCTTTTACTTCAGAGGGGCAGATGGGAAAGGCGACTAGGCCATTCGAGCATGCGCAGAGGGTCATTTTCCCCATCCCAGCACTGAGTTTCTGCGGCCTTGGTTTTCCGGCCTCATCGCTAGTTGGGAGTTGCTAGGCCCTTCTGTGGGTGTCCTCGCTCCAAGGAACTTGGTCGGAGCGAGGCCCCGGCTCCGAGGCCTCCCTTGGAAGTAAGAAACAAAACAAGCAGCTGCCCCTAACCGCCAGTGTTTGTTGAAGCGACAAAAGCCCCTCTTGCTCTCTCTCAAGCGACGGCCGAGGACCTGGTGCGCCATGTTCTGAACTCCGGCAAGACAGCCAAGCTGTCTGCTTCCAGACAGTGATCCGGGAACCCTCCAGGCCTGGGTCGCTGCCGTTCGGAGTGCTGCTTCCCCCCGCCCCCCTCTTTTGGCGGGCTCGTGCTCCAAGCTTAAAGCCGCAGCGGTGGGGAGCACCAGAGTCAGCCAGAAGCAGGGACGGTCAGCTCGTGTGGCAGCTTTTTTCTCGCGCAAGGGGGACGCCGCCGGCCAACTACCTCAGCACAACAGCGGCAAAGCGCTTTGGCTGGTGAAGACTACCCGACCCCTCTGGCCAAGAAGTCGCCTTGTGCTGCTTCTTGCCCGGTGTTCATCCCACAAAACTATTGCAGTACACACGACACTTCGTTCAGCTTTTGCCCAACGGCATTTGCTTTGCCCCTTAATCTGGCCTATTTAATCTCTTAGTGGAAAGCTCTCGCATTTCCTCCTTTGGGGCGAAACCTCTTAAGTTCCAGTATGGCCCCTCTTAATTGCGAAGCTGAGGCCTTCCGTTCATACCCAGTCCGGCCGCTTTTCTGGGCGTAGTTTTATGCCAAGGCGAAGACTAAGAAAGCCAAAATCGGGGCTAACGACGAGCCTTTCCACAAACTCAACGGGCAGTCGGGCCTAGTGAAAGAATAAGAGAGAAAAGAATCACCACAACGGTGCTGCGGTTCAAGTATAAAAACGAAATAGAACATTGGGCTACTGCAGAAGAAAGTGAGCTGGTCGCTAGGATTCGTGTGGCGGCGGAGAGGGGGATAGTAGTGGGAAATCGCAGCTCTTTTGAGTAACGCGGCACCGGAACGATTTCCCCCCGCTTTCAATGTCTCGCTTTCAGATACGAAGCCTTGCTCCAAAGAGAAGGCATGGAGTAGAAACAAATCCCCCTCCCCCGGTTCCCCGAGTCGCCTATGTGTGTTCACACTGTTAAGAATAGAGCCGTCGTGTCGCTTCTCTGTCCCGAATTCCTCTATTCAGCTTTGCAACAGAAGGGCAGAAATCATCTAATTGTCTGCTCTTGTTTTCTTCTCGTCTTTCCCCCCCTTTACCTCCCTTCCCCAAAAATCCCGCCCCACCCCCTTCTCTGTTGTGAGCCTGGTAATGACATGCAAGGACCGGTTGAAAGACAACCAGACATCAAAGCCCAAAGCAAATGACATTTCCCCCACGTCGATAAGAAAGTCACACTCCAAACTTTCTTTTCCTTCTTAAAAGGAGCTCCGACGGCCGAAAAGGTAGCATTTGGGGGTTGCGTTGTCCCCAACATTTAGGTCCCGCACAATCCCATTACAAAGAAACCGCGTCCGGCAGGACTTCAGAAATGTAAGGAATTTGGGGACCAAACAACATTTATTGGGGATAAGAGCGTATGTCTATGTGTGTGGGGAGGGGGGCGGGCAAGCGGGAGGAGAAGACACATTTGGAGCTGTGATGGGACTAATTATCGAGATAGAGAACAAGGAGCTGGAACACCCAAGTCGAGCTGAGTCGTCTCCCGGGAGACTGATGGAGACCTATTTTACAAGCTGTAATTCTGCTTTAGATGCTTGCAAACTAAAGTCAATTCACACCCTCGTCTTTATTCTAGAAATATTCCTAATCCTGCAGTTCAAGCGGGAATCCTCTGGCCTCTTTCCTCCTAATATTAATCTAGAAACTTCATAAAAGGAGGCTTGATTATAGGGGGCTGGAATCACTTTCCTTCCCAGTTTAACTACCTCGGCAACGTCTAACCTGATGAATAGATATTAAATTTGGAGAAACATCCTGTGCAGCTCTTGCTCCTGTTACCCAGCTGACAGACCAATTAACAGTGTGGGGAAATTTAAAACAAAAGCACTTTGCTTTTGATTCCAGTATTTTTAGGCAGTCCTTTGGAGCCAGCACAGACATTTTCGTTTGATCTTGTCTTAATGCTTTATTTGTAATTATGTAAAACAAAAAGGGAATTATTCATGTGCATGTGATTAATATACAAAGAATACATCTTTGTTATTGCCAAGACCTAGAGTGTTTTAAACTTATCACACTAGTTCTGTGGACAGCTGACTAATCTGATCATACCTATGCTCACTTGAAATTAAGCATAAAAGTATAGTTAGAACAAAAATACACAATTCAATCTGAACTCTTACTTGGGAACAGTGCATTGGTTGGAGTTGTGTGCTTTTGGATTAAGTTTTTATTTTTGATTAACAAAATAAAAAGTAATATTCATGTTTGCAAAATAATCATATGGTAATTCTTGCATTCTTTTAGAATCTTGAGCCTTCCTCTGATCATTTAAGCTTTGCAAGAGAGTCAAGAGGCAATTTAATTTCATTCATAATTATGGCCAATTAGTTTGATTAGTTTGATTAATTTGATAAAGCAGAAAATACAAATGAAAAAATATGCATGCCAATACATATGAAAATAAACATCTGCAATAAAAATATGCTACTTGACCAGAAACAATAATTGAGGAGTACAAATACCACCAGTTCTAAAAGCTGGGCAACATTTGATTACATTTGGGTATTGATATACAGTACTTCTATTTTCCAAATCTTTTGATAGGTTAACATTTAAATAAGTTAAATAGAAAATTGTTCTCTTATAGAAAAGAAGTCATATCATATCAGTCCTTAACTAACAGAGAGCACTCCATTTTCTAAGAAGTAATCAGTGCTCTCTCTTCTGTGAGGCCTTATTCTTCACCTCTCCTCCTCTCTCCAGCCCTGAATCTTTCCTTTAATTAATTGCCAGTTCTTCAACCACTAGAGATACAGTATACCTCTATAACAACTTGATCTAGAGCAAGCTATTAATCTCTCTCATTGTGGCAGATCATGCTATTGTTAAAGGAACAGCTGCAGAGTTCAGCTAAAGAATTAGTGGTGGGAATTTGAGGCCTATTTGAAATTAAATGTTGATGACCCTTCCAAATTGGGTTTTTGGATTATGGTAAGAGTAGTAGGCACCATAGATTGTTTTCCATATTTGTAAATTTCAAGGATTCTGATTTCAGTTTTATGGGTTATCTTGTCCATTTATACTGCAGCTGTACACTTCTGAGCTATATTACCTGAATTAATTTGAAAGACTATACCACAAAAATCAATAATTTCTAAGTAATATTTTAAGTTTAAACCAAGTCCATCAATTTCTTTATCTGTAAAATATAATTCATTCCCCACGTTGTTTTCCTTAATTTCTTTCCTAACATATTTCCTGCATATTCAAAATAGTGACAGCAATCCAAAATCTATTTATCTGGGATTAAATTTTACTAATTTCATTGGCACTTGCCTGGAATTTCTTTACCCTGAAAATCTTTAATTTTTTATATAATCCTAGATTGGTATGGAAAGAGATGCCAACCACAAATGGAGGTCTAACATAGATTTAAGAGCCCAGGAGGATTGTTTCAGAAGCCAACCAAACAATCACCAATGGCTCTATGGTGTTTAGCAGGATTACTTAATACTTAAAGCCTGAACAAGAGTGAAGTCTAGATTATAGGGTAGTGGCACTGCAGCCAAATTGACATAGCAAAAAATCTCTGTGGCACCTTAAAGGCTAAAATAAACGATAGGATAGGAAAATACCAACTGTTAGGAATTAAGGGGTATCCCTGGTAAGGCTGGTCACTTCACAGTGTGTCCAATCAGAAGTCTGGAGGGCTTTCCAAGGAGCAAATGGACCTGCAGACAATTCTAAAGACAGCCAGGTTTAAAAACAATTATGATGAATGCAGGGTGGAAGAGGTTTAGGCAGAGGTGAGCTGCTAAGGTAGAACGGTGACGTGTGCTCGCTCCTGTGGCTCTGAGTGCTAGCGGAGTCCAGCGCAATTCTGCTACTGCACTTGGGTGTACCTGCATCTTCGTGCACAAGGTGCAGTAGTAGAATGCTAGCACTCAGAATCACAGGGGCAAGGACACATCACCATTCCACCTTAGCAGCCCACTTCTGGGTTCAGGTAACCAGAAAATAACTTTTGATTGAAAATGTTTTTGTCTTCATAATTATTTTTCTTTAGAAGGATCTTTTTCTTTTATATAAGTAACTTGCCAAATTTAGTGATGTACTATGGTATGTCAAAGCCAATGGCAGGTATGAATACTTCAGTAAAATAATTTTTTAAAGAAAAATATAAGCATTTTTAGTTTCAAGAATTAGATTTTTTTTTAAAAAACTCATACCATAGACCTGCCAAATGATGATTGAGCAGCATATGTTTTCCAATATCCATTGATCCCTTTCCAACAAAACCATGATTCTCCATCCCAGGAGAATTTTCATCCTAATTCTTTATTCATAAGGAACATTCAAAAGACAGCTTAGTTGGTAAATATACATCTAAAGTTTATATAATGTGGGGCCTAAAATGAAGCATATTACACCATACTTCTTTGCAATTTTTGGCCTGCAAAACAGACAACAATTCCGTGTAGTAACAGTTTGCAGTTTCCTATGTTACAAGTTGCAGATATTACAAGAAACCTTCCACTAAAGACTGGGGAGAGGGGGGTTCCCAAGAATTTAAGGATGATGAGTTATAGAATATACTTATAGTCATAAAGTAAAATAAAGTCTCATTGCTATATCTCTCAAACCTGCAGTATTGCCTTTGGACAAGCCTTAAGTCACATTTGAATTCAACCTCTTGGACATTATCCCTGGTGTTAGTTCTACAGAGATCACCGATTGTGCATTTGGGTTGCGCTAACCATTTAGAGACTGAAATATCTGAGGAGAGAAAGAACTTGATATGTTAGCCTATAAACTCCCCAACCATATTTGTCATCCTAACCTGAAGCAAACAAGATGTGGGCTCATTTAAGGGAGAATAGACTGAATTCTCCACAGTTTTTAAAACTGGAGGCCTTCATGGAGACTGCAGTTCCATCCTTGCTCGGAGTAGGTGCCGGTAAGTCAGTCAATCTGCTTGCGACAAGGGCCCCTTAAGGAAGGATTGGGGAGGGCCACTTTCAGGGTCCTTGATAAGAGTGTTTTTCTGCCAAGCCACAAAAGGCTCCCCTCCCTGCTCCTTTCATCTTGGAATAGCCAGTGAAATCTGCTCCAGATCTCATGGTTTCCAGCCAAGCCGCTGGAAACCGTTTATCTCAGGTGCCTTTAACCTGCAGTTATCTGCGGCCAGATCATTTTAGGGAGCTCAGCTCGGAAACCTGAGGCGAGGCTCCATTGAGGGTGGAGAGAGCGAGAGCGTCTTTTAGCCCCCCGCTTACTTGGTAAACAAGGCCGGGGAGTTGCCCTCGCTCCCTTCCGCCCCACGGAGCCGCTTGCAGCGACCACTTCGCTAATCTCGGAGGTTTTTTTTTTCAGCGTCTCGGGGAGGATTCTGGGCACAGGCGATGGAGGGAAACGAGGTTGGCCGTCCCTTTAAGGAGGTCTCGAACTGTCTCCTGCAAGTTGGCCACTTTGCAAAACAAACGCTGAGCTGGCGCCTGCGGGCCTATGCAGCCGCGCTTAGGGCGGTTTCAGAGAAGCCGGCGAAATGCTGCAGTCCCAGGGATTTAGACGCGACTTAACTATAAAAGCCTAAACTTCAAAAGTTCGTTTTATTTCTGCCCGGTTCGCCCTGCGTTTTAATAAAATTGCTAATACAAACAAGACCGCAAACGTATCCAAGAAGCTGAGTTCCGCAGAACAATCCTACCGGATACATTGGGTTTACCCGGTTGATTTTCACGGCAGAAAATGGAACTTGAACCCACGGCCTCCCACTTTCTAGTCTGGAGCTTTTATCACTAGAGCAAGCTGGCTCTATCTTTAGAAGCATCTGCAAATTACACAAACGTTAGTTAAGATGACTTTGAGCTTATAATAAATTGTGCAACCTCATCAGTTTAGACTTGGTTATTGGAAATAATGGCACCTTGAACTGAGAATTTTTGAACATGCACTCCCTCCCCCCCCCGTTAAAATTCTTTTTAAAAATGCTTTCCCATATTTTTTTTTAGGTTACACAAATTCCATGATACACCCCCCACCCCACCCCAGCAGACCCATGAAGTCCTACCAAATGCAGAGTGGGCAGGTTTAGACAACAGAAATGCCTATGCTATCCTATGAAGTTTTCATGTCTGTTAGGACAAATGCTGAAACAAGGTGCAATTAGACTTGCCTCAAGGTTATCTTCAGTACTTCAGGTTTCCCTTTTGTTGATATGAAAGAATGATGGTGTTTCTACTGCACCTTGGAGAAGGCAGATGATAGAGACCCAGATGTTTTCCTGTGTCAGGGCTTTTGATGAGGCATGGTTTTGCAGAATTAAACAATTATCTGAAACAAAGACCTTTGATTCACTGTTGGAAGGAATTTCTTAGCCTTAAATCTTGCCTTTGAATGCAAAAGAAAATGGACTCCCAATAATAAAAAAGAGGTGGGTTTTGGCAGATTCTGTCCAGTTCTGGAAAACCGGTAGTAGAAATTTTGAGTAGTTCGGAGAACTGGTAAATTCCATCCCTGACTGGCACCCCCTACATCTATTCTCTGCCTACCGAGCCCCAGTTGATCGAGAGGAAATGGGGATTTTGCAATAACCTTCCCCTGGAGTGGGGAGGGAATGGAGATTTTGCAATAGCCTTCCCCTGCTATGGCCACCAAGTCACGCCTGCCAAGCCATGCCCACAGAACCGGTAGTTTAAAAAAATTGAATCCCACCACTGAAAAAGTAAAGCAAGGAACTTGGAAAGAGAACAGGAAAGTAAGAGAAGAGGATGAATGATTTGTGCTCATCTTTTTGCAGTAGAGTTGACTTCCTTTGATAGCAGAAAAGCCATGTTGTTTAATTTCTGTTGTATTACTAGCTTTGATTGGAAGACTAATAACAAAGATGCAGATTATGGAATTCAGTTACAGTGATTTAAATGTATAAAAAAATCAGTCTAGATTCTCTATCACTGGATCGATTTACTTATTTCATGAAGCAAAAGAGGAAAGGGAGAGGGGCAGCATACAAGTCTAATAAGTCTAATAAATAAATATTTTAGTTTGCTAATAACCCATAGTAACTATGGTAGATTCATTAGAGACATAAATTAGAGGATTAGGATGATATGTGTACCAGTCAGAGAGTGACACCAGATTGCATTAGATCAAAAAGTAACTCAGGTAGTTCACTGGGGCTTCCATATATCTGCAGGTCCTCCAGAGTTTCAGACAAGATTCTGATGCCAAAAAACAAGCCTAAGATTTTGCCAAGAATCTTTTCTTCAAAGAATAGAACTATTTTGAGATGCCTTCTAAATAAGTACATAACAGTGAACTCCTAAGAGGAGTCTTTTGTGTTGTTTGCAAGAGTGATGAGCAAGAAAACTGCCTATTTCTCAGATGATGAAACAAAATGTTTTAGGTTGATTCATCTTCATCTGGCATGTGAAGAAAGGCCACAAATGTAAAAACTTTGAATCATGTTATATACATGGAGCTTCTGATAATCATAAAGGGAGGCCCAACTGAGAGCAGCTGTCCTTACTGAGAACTCAAACTCTGGCCTTCATGCCACCTCCTGCACCATTGGTCCTTCTGGACACACAGAAGTCATACCTCTCCAAAATGACAAACTTGACAGGAGCCAATCAACCATCAGGCTCATTGTCTCCCCTTTCAAGATCCTACCTCATGCATTGTTGATAGGAGAAAGCCAGTGATCAGGTTGAGCTCTTCCCCAGTACCTTGATGCTGTTTGGAGAAGCTGGCTCCAAGTGCTATTGCTCCAAAAGCCTTTATGGGTGAGGGTTGGGAAAGAAGACTGTTGGTGTAGGACCCCAGAATTGGCTGGCTTGTTGAGGTGACTAAGGGACTTTTGGGCACTGTTATATAGTTGCCTGCATATGTCAGCGCCATCACTTGGAGCATTGACCCAACTACTGTATTGCCTATTAATCTCAAGACTTGCCTGTTGTCAAAAAGCAGATATTTAGAATACAACTTGTCAGACTGAGCTTTAGAATGTGTGTGAGCCAGCTTCAGCCCAAAGACCACTGTTCTGAAGCCACTGAGGGACCTGAGGGGAAGACAAGTCTTGGTTCAGAGGAATTCTATTTTAATTTCAAAAAACTATTCCCAGGAGCAGCTTATCAATAGCACTGTCTGGGACACCTGGTACAACTTCTCAGAAAAACCTATTTATTATTGGTTCAAGACAGGGAATGCAGTGAGGCAATGACATAAAGCCTCAATGTTTACTGTAGAAACCAAGCATGAAATTGAATGTTAACTATTTCAGAAAAAAATGCAAATCCAATTGAAAACAAAGGCAAGAATGATTTAGAGGCATCAGCTTATGGAGCTCCAGTTGAAATGTATTATTGAAGTTTTGCCTGCGGGATTTTGAAAAGACAGTTTTACAAAGAAGGCAGAGTCAGAAGAAATGTTGTACTTAAATAATCCATAAAGAAGAAAGAATATTGCATGTTTCAAATAAGGCACAAGTCTCTTAATTTAACTAAATGAAACTGAGGACATTGTTTAACACTTTCACTTACATATCAATAGGCCAGGATTTTTTTTTCTGTGACCTTAAATACAATTTGAAGAGATCTCCAAAAGGTAGAAAAAAACTCCAGGCATATTTTATAAAACTAATATATCACTACCTAAGGTGGAGACAGGCAACCAATGTATTTGGTCAAATATCCAATCTGATAAAGTGGATTCCAGGATCAGATGCAGGTAGCAAGCTTTCTTTTATTATTGGTAGATTTATTTGCTGTGGCTGTTGTGAAAAAATTGAAAACACGCTTTATTTTTGAGTAAACATTGACATTATTTTCAGTTTTTGCTAGTTCCCATTTAGTGTTAAGTTGCACTATTTTGAATCAGACTTCCCTCAAAAGCTTGTTTTAGTTGAAAAGTTACTTGTTAAGCCAATATTGGTTTAGTCAGTGCAGAGAGATATTTTAAAGTTTGGAATACCGAAATGATATGTTATTCTTTATGAACCTCTGTAGTAGAATTATTATATCAACTATTGTCTCAGCATGCATCAATGTTCTAAAAACAGAAAGATAACTAAAATTTAAGATAGGCCATCATTTAGTGAATGGAATTCAGCTTAATTGTGATGTTGAAGGCTGTGTCTGTGTCTGTGTAAGCATTGCTCAAAATTATCTCTCTTTAAGAGATATATGCCGCTCAGAGTCCAAATAAAAATATAAATATAAATAAATATAAATAATCATTCCACCAATTTGCAAAGATGATTTGATAAATCTTTTATTAGTGTATTGTCTACTTCCTCCAGCTTCCATAAAACTAGTAGGTGCTTAACTTTGGATCATGCTTGTTTCTTGGATAGTCAGGAATTAAGCTACATAATTACAGGACTTATATAGGGACAATCCTCACTGAACTTCTTAGACTTGGGCTTATAGGTAAATATGGATAGGGAAATGCTGTCCATTCTATTGATTTCAGAGTCTTTTTTGTTAGGGGAATGGTCTTGGGATCTTCATGAATTTGTTGTGTAGTGATTGTGATAACTTTCATATAACATTATTTCATGTTAAAATAATTTGTTATTGAATCCTTCCTATTTAATGACTGCATCTGCTATAGTTCTTTTGAGATTGAGACAAATTGAAACAGATTTCCATCCATATAAATATTCATTGAATTTCAATATAGCATTTAGTCATTAAGCTTTTTGTAAAATGTAGACCACATAGAAACATATTGCTTCATCATCTTTTTTTACAATATGAAGACTTAAAAATACATTATTCAGGTCCCTGATGTAAATCCATGTTTTTAAATACCTAAACTTTGACAAAGGGAAATGACATGGGGATGATGGAGAAAGAAGAAAAATGATGAACACAAATAAAATACTAATTCTGATCATAGGGAATATTCTTTTTATAGAGAAGACATTTGTATCTATTATTTATTTGTTTTTTGCTCTGTTCCTCAGATTCTAATGTACATGCTAGAAGAGCTGCAATTTTAGAAAGAACACTTCTTTGGGGATAATATCTGCCACCCATGATTTATGAAGATTCTTGAATTGAAGATACTTATGTCTTTAAAGAAGTAATACATTTATGAAAATGACAATAACTTATCACTGACAGCCAACAACTCTCTAGGGCTTCAGACCTGTTCCCCCCCCCCCCATGCCTACCTGAAGATGCCAGAATCAGATCAGGAATTCTGCAAAGGTTTGCTGGCTCTACCCAAAGCCCATTTTTATGCCGCACCACTTTTATTTCAGTTTAGTTTATAGCGCAATATATCTAGAACTCTGGCTCTGCTTTGTGCTGGATTAAAGGCACTTGTCACATGCTACCGCAGGAGAGCATGTCCCCCAGTTACCAGAATCTGAAATCTTCAATACAGCTAATTCAGTTATATATAGTGTCTATTTACTCCCAGCAGCTCTGATTTCTCTTTAACTGTTCTCAGGAGACTCAGCCTCAAGTGTCTTAATGCATGACAGTGATTTATACCTGAATTTAATTTATCAAATTAGATTGAGTGGAACTGTTAATCTTTTACATGGGGTTTTATATGTCGGATCTTTATGACCTCTTGTTCCAGATAGGAGGAACAAGAAGATCAGTCTCTTGTCCGTTCCTTGTTACTTGAGACTGCAAGTAGTGCCTCATGCATTTGAATACTACTAACACCTCATAGATATAGTATGTCCTAACTTGGTCCACTCTTTTTTTTAAAAAAAACCCATTATTTGATAAACTAAAAATAAAAATACATTACATATGACAGTATGAAAGGAGCAACACTCTCAGGACAGATAAGCTTAGCAATTGTAAAAAAAAGCCTAGCAATTTTAAAAGAAAAAGAGGGTTATGAATAGAAAACTATAAAAGTTTATGGCATTTAAAAGCCTGCCTTCTTAGTTGAAAATATTATTTCACATGTTATTCTGATAATCCATTACTACATACCACGTATAAATTTATCTTGCCAATGCTGTGAAATTTTTAGTGAACCTCTGTGCCTGAAGACTATTTAAAAAAAACTTTTATTGTTAAAAAGAAAAAAAATATTGTACATGATGGAACCATCTTGGTGATATCTCCGCCATATGAAGTATAACACAACTTTCTTCTGTATTCAATATACATTACTACCTACAAATTATATACACATACTTAACGTCTTATAGATGCTTACATTTATACACTATATTGCACATATTGCCTTTTATTTCACTCTATACATCCTTGTAATTCTTGATACTGGGAAAGGTATCAAGGATACAAAAGGAACATGAATCCTTAACATCCACTGCTTGACCCAGAGTCATGCTAACAACCATGTTGATGTCTGTTTAAAGTAAAACAATAATAGGACAATCTCAAGCCATATAAATTAATATTCCAACTACTAAATTACATATTCAACAATAGGGTGATTGTAACTTCCCTGTTTCCCCCAAAGTAAGACATACCCTGATAATAAGCCCAATCAGGCTTTTGAGTGCATGGCAATAAGGCCAAACAGTTATTTCAAGGTTCAAAAAAATATAAGACAGGTTCTTATTTTGGGGTTTCTTTGGGTTATTTCTTGAATGTTCTTTGAGGCATTCAGTATACATGGAACATATTTTTCTTATATTAGCAAAATGTTAAGATTAAAGGAGATACATTTTATATTGTTTAATTCAAATTTCTATTGGTCTACAAGACTGGAGATGATATATTATTCAAGGCCACAGAAATAACGTATCAAGATAATCTTCCTCCAACTTGCTACAATGATTACTGTTTTAGGAGCCACAAATAATTCTTCCCAAACCTCTAACACTGAAACTTCAGAAGTAGTAATCACATCTGGACCTAATACACCTAATAACATGGTACCCTAAGAAGGTAATTTGGGCATATCCTAGGGATAATGGAGCAATTTGTAATTTCTTGTTTCTGAATCCAAGATCCAGTTTGGGACTGTTCTCTTATGATGCTTGCATAAACAACAGAGCCTGGGGGGCTGGGGGGAGTCGGAAGATTGGGTAATAACATTAAAAGTAGTCCTTGTAAATTATTCTGATGTACAACTATAATTGAGCCTGGAATTACATTTGTAAGTTGTTGTGGTCCTAGGTGATGTGGTCTTGAACGCCCGTTTTGAACTCTCTGGCCTGGCCCTATGACTTCGTGGGATGTTCAGGTGCAAACTGGGGGTGGATGCGATCCAATTTGATACAAAGATGGCTCCCCATCAAGGCCTATGCGGGACTGCAATGGGCAGGGAGTGTTGGGCCAGCAGGTAATGTGCCACCCTATCCTGCCAGTCAGCCATGTTCAACCTGCTCAGGGCCTCCTTGGCTGACCACACTGCCCATTTTGCCTGCCCATTGCTGGAAGGATGCCTAGGGGCAGTCAGGGCCTGACGGAGGCCCAAGGAAATCAGGAACAATTGGAACTTGATGAAGGCAAATTGTGGGCCATTGTCACTGACTACCAGGTCAGGCAGGCCATGCAAGGAGTATATGAGGGCCTCAGGGATGGTGGACTTCATAAGGTCGATTTCCACCCACCCAGAATAGGCATCCACAAGCACCAAGAACTGGTGCCCGTGAAATGGGCCAGCAAAGTCCAAGTTGATCCTGGACCCCTTGGAATTTCCCACATCCTGGGAGTGGCAGCAAGTGAAGCAGACCGAGAGGCATGGCACACTAAGCATTTAGAAACCCAAGTTTCAATGGCATTGTCCATGCCAGGCCACCATAATAACTGCACCCTAAGGCCTTCATATGCATGATGCCAGGATGGCTATCATGCAGAAGGCGAAGGACTGAGTCCTGGAGGGAGGAATAGACCACCACTCTTCTACCCAGAGGAGACAGCCCTTGTCTGTGGACAGCTCGAGTTGGCATGTCTTAAAATGGTGAATACTGTGTCCAGGGGAAACAGAGGCCAACCTCTCCTTACCCAATCTAAGACTTGGCGAAGGATGGGGTCCCTTGCTGAGTGGTAGGCTATGTCTGATGCTGATATGGGGCCACCCTATTCCTCCACCTGGAGGACATCAGAGAAGGGAGATGGGTCAGCGATGGGGACAGGAAGAGGGCAATGGCTAAGGGCATCTGTATGGGCAAGAACCTTGCTGAGGCAAAAGCATAAAGTGTAAGAATAGGCTGACAAGAATTTCGCCCACCTTGCCATGTGGGAGAAAATAAACTGGGGTATTTGCTTGTTACCAGCCAAGATACCTAGCAAGGGCTTATGGTTGGTGTAAAGGCAGAAGGGCTGTCCGTATAGGTAGTAATGAAATTTCTTAACAGAGGTGATTAGAGCCAGAGCCTCCTTATCAGTCTGGCTGTAGTTGCGCTCAGTGGATGAGAGGGTGCGTGAAAAGTATGCAATAGGCACCTCAGACCTGTTGGGCATCTTGTGGCTGAGGACAGCCCCAATGCTATAAGGGGAGGCATCAGCAGCCAAAGTGATGGGCATGTGTTGGTCGTATTGCACGAGCACTGCATCATACAATAGTAAGTCTTTAACATTATCAAAAGATGCTTGAACCTCAGGCCTCCAAGACCAGGGCCGGTGGTAGTCCAAAAGGCTGTGCAAGGGCTCTGCAAAGGAGGGTTTTTTTGGTAGAAAAATGCTATAGAAATTTAGCAGGCCAAGGAAAGCCTGTAATTCGAATTTGTTGGCTGGTGGTGGGGCGTTCTTGATAGCAGAGACCTTGGTGAGTGTTGGGTGGATGCCAACTGAGTCAATCATGTACCCCAGAAATTCAATCCTGGGGAGCCCTATCCTGTTCTTACTCCTTTTTAATTTGAGGCCTGCCTGATAGAATCGTAGGATTACAAAGACATGTGCTAAGAGCTCTTTGGTGGTAGTGGCAGAAATAAGGGATTACACCAGGCAGGCCAAAGAGCAAGCACTCCATCAAGTTCTGGAAGAGGCTGGGAGCCAAACTCACACCAATCTGGAGACAGAGGCATTTGAAAGCTCCCCAGTGGGTGACTTGTTTTGGGCCTCAGCAGTGGTGTCATCCACAAGGAGCTGTTGGTGGGCCTGCACTATATCCAGCTTTGTGAAGACTAACCCCTGGCCTTTGGGGACAGGATAGGGGTGAGACTGCAGTACCTTATTGAGAGAACACTTTTATTTCCCACAAATATGAAGGGACCCATTGGGTCTCATGGGGACCATGATGGGAGTCTCCCGCCTGGAGTGATCAGTGGACTCCAATATCCCTTGGGCTATGAGTTTGTTGAGCTCAGCGCCCACCTTTGGTTTAAGAGCAAAGGGAACACGCCTTTAGAAGGGAGCCATCTGAGGATCAAAAGATTCCTTTTCAACAAATGGGAATGCTATTGCCCTGGTAGCCATAAAGGCGGACATTGCAAGGAATCAAGTGAGACTTAGGGAAGGAAGGCACTAGGTCTTTTAGTGTGTGCCAGGACACTATGCTCCTTGGTGAGCCCGTATCCACCTCCATTGTAATAGCCACAGTTAAGAAAATCTTCTTTGGGGAGTCCTCAGCAGCCTTGACAGCAAAACAATCATCTCGCCATCTTGGAGGGCTTGTAAGTGGGCGTTTTGAAGATACTGAACAGACAGCACTGGACACAGGAGCAAAGCAGCAGACTCTAGCCAGGTGGCCAAATTTGCCGCAGCATCAACATGCAGCCATTTGAAAATGGCAGGAGTTGCAGGAGTGGGGATCTCCACAACTCAAACAGGCAGGGATGCTGGAACAATGAGGTGGAGATGGCTGCAGTGTGGGAGGTCAGCTGGGCAGGCTTCAATGGGTGGCAGGTTTGATGCGGGTGACATCTCCCTCTGGGGTGGCAAGGTCTTCAAGGTCGCAGTCACTGTGGTTGACTGAGGTAAAACGCGAGCTCTGGGAGGCGGAGGGATGAAAATGATGGATCTCAGTGGCTGAGGTGGTGGACATCTCAGAAGCCCTGGCTTCATCCAGGGCTGCACTGAGGGTTAGATCAGGTCAGGTTAGCAAGCGTCTCTGCAGCCATAGGTCGCGGATGCTGCACACCAGCTGCTGCAGGATGGAGTCATTGAAGTGGGAGAAACTCACACTTGAGGGCAACATCTCACAGGGAGGCCATGTAATGGTTAATGGCCCCGCCTTCCCCCTGGACCTGCTGTCAAAAAGCGAAATGGCATGGGATTCTGGAGGGGGGGGGGAATAGTGATGCCTCAGTTTGGTGATCAGCTCATCCCACAGGACAGTGTATACAACCTGGGGGGCCACCAGAGCTTGAATTGTCAAGAACATCTAGTTCTCGAGAACAAGCATTGAGGAAGCAAGCCTACTTCCGAGCATCAGACAGTTCAGCGAGGTCATTAGCAATCAGATAGCCTCAATACGTTGCATGTTTCAGAGACGGGGCTGAAAGCCTCAAAGTTAGAATGATCGTTGCTGTTGCGGGACATGGCGAGAGACAGGCAATATCAGGCACAGTCAGGAAAGTAGAGGCAGAGACGGATGGCTGCAAGTAGCACGAGGGCAAACCAGTACCTTCATCATCAGTTGTTGGATCAGGCAAATAACAAGAAGAGTCAGCCTTTCCGAGAACCCATTTATTGAATGAACAACAGTGGAATCAACAACAGCAACAGAGAGAACTAGCAGGAGATGCTGAGGAGAATGTCTGCACAGCCGCACTCTGACAGCTCTTTTATACTCAGGCGCAGTGACCAATAGGCAGAATGGAAACTCCCGCTTAGGAGAACTGCCAATCAGGCACAACCTGGCCAGGACGCTACAGCTTGAGAATCTGAACCCTTAGCAGTCCTTAAGATCTATGTGGTTAACTCATTTTGTATGTTTATGAAGCACAAAAGTATCTACTGCCTTTTAAAATGAAGACAGGATACAAAGGCAAAAAACAAGCACAAACCACAGGTGAACAAGATCTAGACAGGTGCAGCATGTACCATAGGACCAGAAATAGCAGCAAAAGCAAACCATCTGTGTGTCCCCAATTTTTATTTAATAGTGATATTCTCTCTACAATTTTATGACAGGAATTTATGGATTTCTCAAGAACAATAAAAACAATGATTTGTGGAAGTTACTGAGAACTTATAGTAAAAAATTAAAAATGGTTACTATAAAAATTTTAAGTTACTCTGGTTTCTTGGGATGTGTAAATTTGTGAAGGTACTGAACTTTATTTTTATATATTATACTGTGAATAAACCATTTTAGGTGAAGTCTTACAAATAACTATCCCATGAACATAGCCAGGATTTCCCCATAGTGATTTGTATTTCCTTAAATTTTCTATATATTCATGACTTTGAAATTAGCAGCACACACAGTTCTGGATGGCTTCTTCACCAATTGTAATGTAGCCATTATACATTTCCTGTATTTCTAATTCCAAATATTGCAAACACAAGTTAGTAGCAGATAAGATACCCTTGTTTCTGCCTTCATATCTGGTTGGAATCACATCTTTCCAGGTGGATTGGATAAACACACAGGCCCAACTAATCTTTCTCTTTGCAAACAAACACAGTAAAACAAAACAAAGGAAAACATTGTTGACCATGCTTCAGCATTTTAAGGCCATTGACCATTATGACCTACTCTTCTTGCAAGTTCTATTTTGGAGAAATAGAAATCTGTTGTCCGAGACTCCTACCCGTATCCTCATGAGCTATTGATGTAGAGGGATATGTTCTAGATAGAGTAGCAGTCAGCCGAGAGCCATGGTTCAGGCAGAGACGGAAAGAGAGACCATACTTGGAGAGCAAGACTGAAAGATTCCTGCATCAGAAGTGAATGAACCAGCCTCAACTGAGCAAAGAGATAATACAAATACTTTTCTTCAAAGAAATTAATTGATAGAATGTGAACAAATCCCACAGATACATTAAGCAAACTCCTTTATAAATTTTGTTTTGGGAAACACAGATCAGGCTCAGTTGCTTGCCTTGTGTTCATAGGCGGTTTTTGGTAAACCTCAGCTTTAAAAAGCAAGCTGGGCATATAAAATTACATGGGTAACATAGAGTAGAAACAATTTTTCTTCCAAAGCCTCCACTTGAAATTCTCTCCCGGACATCTCAATGCCCTGGCTAGTATGTAAGTTTTTGCATGTTATGGAAAATTGACTTTCAAACATCACATAAAATTTAATTTTAATGTGTTGACAGATGGCATTTTTCAGCATTGGACAGCTGACACGCACTGTCATTTAGCATCTGATAGCATTTGACATTCGTCCCACACTAATTCTTTAACGATAATTCCTTGTTGACATTGTATGTAGTATTTTAAGCATCACTGATTGGTAATATGCAATAGTTTTATGCAGCTGATTAAAAACTACTATGATGTAATGCAGCGATAGTTGATGGATTTCCGTGAATCCTGAATTCATTCTAATTCTATCTGAAGCTTTGTCAGTGATTAATTGTTCAGAAAAATACACAACATGGGCCTCATGTCTGCAGCAAGTTATCTACCTCTAATTCCAGCCTCATATAAATTGCTTAAAAATACCATGTTTTCTTATGGATGAGATCTCTTTCATCAAAGATGTGGCATCTACACTTCTAAAAGTCATATGCTTAATAATTGCCAACAGAAATCCCAAGGCTTCCAATGCTTAACCATCATAAATCTATCCATGTAATGGATGTGTGTTTTTGTTTCTATAGAAACTTCAAATCAAAATTTCATCCAATTTTGCCAATAAATTTGAAAAGTGAGAAAAAAAGCTATTGATTTAAATCTGGTATTTTCCATCTATTAAGAAAAAATGAACACTGTAGATTTAGCCCAGTTCTATCAGATAGGGAAAATGTGTGAAGATACAAATCTGAAGATTCAGATTTGGATTTATTTATTTTATTTTATTATTTAGATTTGTATGCCGCCCCTCTCCGAAGACTGGATGATATGTAAATGAAACAGCTCCAAATCTAAATGAAATGATGGTGTTTCCTGCACCAGTGAGTTCTTAGTATGTGAACTGAACTTTGAATTTGGCAAATTTAAATAGGAAAAGTTCATAATTTGCCCTTGTTCCAGTGCAAGAACTATGAATATAATAATAGACTCCCATAATCCATTGTGTTGCTGGGCCTGGGGTAGAGGTTGTCTGATTGAACTTGGTTATGTTGGTTGTGTTGTTGATATTGTATTTTTTTTCCTGTTTTTCTTTTATGTCTTTATTCCTTATTAACCACCCAGAACCATATATTTGAAATGAGCAGCCATATAAAATGAATGAGTGAGCTTGACTGAGGAGGGTAGGTTTAGCATCAGTTAAGTATGTACAGTATTGTACTTTGCATTCACATTTCAATTATTGATACAAAATGATGTTAAAGCTTTGAACCCTGCTGTTCTGTTCGGGTCGTATGTGACCCGAAGCCAAGTTTGAGTCCCTTTAAAAATTTTTCCCTGCATATCTGAAACTTGAAATTTCATGTAGTTTCATCATTTCAGGGGTTCTCTCTATGAGAATTTTTTTGGGGGGGTGGGGGGCTTAGTTTTTGCTGGGCAAAAAAAGTTACAAATCTTCTGTTCCCGGGTCACCCTGACCCGGACCGAAAACTCTTCATTTGCAGTGCTTATGTTTGGTCTTTTTGAAAGCTTTTTTCACTTGGAAAGTAGTCTGAACATTTCTGCACACAATGATATGAAAATTGAAATGAAAAAAGTAAATCTTATTGGTTTATTTTGCAGGTATAATGCACGCCCCCCCCCGTTTTTGTGAATTTTTTTTCAATTTATGGATAGTTTTGCTTGCAAAATGCATTCTATTTTACTAAAGTTGGTGTGGGATTGGTAGCTTGAACATTTCTGAATATAAGAAAAATATAAAGGAACTGAAAAAAATGATTCTTATTGGTTTTTTAACATCAGAAATAAGGCCTCCCCCTCCCCCTTGGCTGCTTGCAACCATTTTCACTTTTTATTTTTTTATGCTCCAAATCCGAAATATTCTTTAAAATCTTAGGCATTCATTTACTCAATTTAACAATACTGATCATCAAAAAAATATTTGTGGGGGTGGGGGGAAAATTTTTTTTCTGGGCAAAAAAAAAGTCACGTTTAGTCTGTTCGGGTCATATAGACCCGGACCAAAATGATTTTTTTTAGGTACTTGAATTTGGTCTTTTTGAAAACTTTTTCAACTGGAAAACTAGTTTGAACATTTATGAACATAATGATATGAAAATTGAACTGGAAAAATTGAGACTTATATTTTTATTTTGATCAAAAAGCCCCTCCCCCCATCCTTTTTTAATTTCGTGTCAATTTCTATTTTTTAAGGCTACAAATCCCTAAGGAATTTCCCCCCAAAAGGTTTAATATACTAAATTGAACATTTCTGAATATAAGAAAAATATAAATGAACTGAAAAAAATGGTTCTTATTGGTTTATTTTTGCCACAAAAGGGCCACCCCCCCTCGGCCTTGCTGTGTGCCATTATTGTCACTGTTTATACATATTTGTCTAGAAATATTTGGAATATCCTTTTGAAAATCAACCACATTGTAGCCAGAGAACTAATTTTATGAAACAAATCCATTTTACTAAAAAAAAGTATGTAAGTTTGAAATTAACAGCATAATTTTTATATAAATTGAAATAATTGAGGCATACTTTATGTGCAAAATAAACCAATATGCATCAATTTTTCCAGTTCAATTTTCATATCATTATGTTCAGAAATGTTCAAGCTACCAATCCCACACCAACTTTAGTAAAATAGAATGTATTTTGCTAGCAAAACTATCCATAAAGTGAAGACTATTTAAAAAAAACGGGGGGGCGTGCATTTCATCAACAAAATAAACCAATATGCATCAATTTTTCCAGTTCAATTTTCATATCATTATGTTCAGAAATGTTCAAGCTACCAATCCCATACCAACTTTAGTAAAATAGAATGTATTTTGCAGGCATAATTATCAATAAACCTAAAGAAAATTCACAAAAACGGGGGGGGGAGGCATATTTATGTGCAAAATAAACCAATAAGGATTAATTTCTTCAGTTCAATTTTCATATCATTGTGTGCAGAAATGTTCAGACTACTTTCCAAGTGAAAAAAGTATTCAAATTGACCAAACATAAGCACTGCAAATGAAGAGTTTTCGGTCCGGGTCAGGGTGACCCGGGAACAGAAGATTTGTTACTTTTCTTAAACAGAACAGCAGGGTTAAGAAAATAAATGTAAGGGGTATTGGTCCTTTCCTGATATGCCTCTTTTCATAGGCTGGACGCAACATCCAAGTACGAGATGACACAGTCCATTCAGCCAATGAGGACCGAGTTTGTCAAATTTTAGATCTCCACCTCTGCCTTCATTTTCCCCACTTTGGCGAAGACCAAGAGACAGACTCAGTGTGTGTTCTTCCAATGTCCAGTCAACACAAGTAAAAGATCATAATTTGCTGTCCCAGAATGCAACCAGACTGACTTTCGGTGGGATTGGATGTTGGCTCCACCCTACGAGAAGAGATGTATCATTAAAGACCAACACCTCTTCTCCATAGTGGGTGGAGCCAACATAGAAACATAGAAGATTGACTGCAGAAAAAGACCTCATGGTCCATCTAATCTGCCCTTATACTATTTCCTGTACAGTGGTACCTCTACTTAAGAA
Source organism: Erythrolamprus reginae (assembly GCF_031021105.1). Taxonomy (NCBI): domain Eukaryota; kingdom Metazoa; phylum Chordata; class Lepidosauria; order Squamata; family Dipsadidae; genus Erythrolamprus; species Erythrolamprus reginae. The sequence continues at coordinate 149,252,354 of NC_091952.1, read as the reverse complement.
CTTAATTCGTTCCATGACCAGGTTCTTAAGTAGAAACATTCTTAAGTAGAAGCAATTTTTCCCATACGAATCAATGTAAAAGCAAATAATATGTGCAAACCCATTAGGAAAGAAGTAAAAGCTCGGAATTTGGGTGGGAGGAGGAAGAGGAGGAGGAGAGTCGCTGCTAAAGGAAGAAGGTGAGGTGAGGGGAATAAAAAAAAAATCCAAAACTTTAAGGAGAAGCACACACCTCCCTCCATTCGCTCTGGGCTGCCAAAGCCTCCTTAAGCTCCACCAAAAGGCTCCTCTGGCAGCCCAGAAAAGCCCAAGATGGACGGGATTAAAGGGGGAATGGCAGGAAACTGGCCGGGCCTTCCTGCCATTCTCAAATTTCCTGGGAAATTTTTCCGGGCTTGGGTTCTTAAGTAGAAAATGGTTCTTAAGAAGAGGCAAAAAAATATTGAACATCCGGTTCTTATCTAGAAAAGTACTTAAATAGAGGCATTCTTAAATAGAGGTACCACTGTATTTTATCTTAGGATGGATATATGTTCATCCCAGGCATGTTTAAATTCAGTTACTGTGGATTTACCAACCACATCTGCTGGAAGTTTGTCCCAAGTATCTGCTACTCTTTCAGTAAAATAATATTTTATTTTACAAGTATGAGACATACAAAAGTCCATAGAGAAGGCTAAGTCTAGTCAGATGTCACATCCTGCAAATGCACCTTCTGGGGCACTTGGTGTCCAAATAGCGCCTCTGCCAAAGCAAAAATGTCAATTTTATAGTGATGGATAAAGGGTGTTGGAGAGGCCCAAGGGGCTGCCCTGCAGACCTCCTCAATGGACACTTATGTGGACCATGCTGCCATCATAGCCGCATTGTACATTGAATGGGCTGTCAGTGGCTAGGCAGGGGTTGGGACTGGAGGTTGTAGGTTTTAGGTATGGTAGAAACATAGATATTGCAAAATAATGTAGCAGGAAGTTCACGGATTTGATTGTGGCCCAGATCCAGTACTTCTAAATTTTGGCTATCACAAACCCATTCTGGAAGGCTCTCCAACTGATTTCTAGAAACATCCAAATAAGTTAGATAAGTTGGAACTGGATACACATGAAGATCAACAAGTTCATTTGAAGAGACATAAAGAGCTTTAAGTAAGCATCCACTGATTTTAAGGGTTACCAGCTTGTTTCTTTCACAGTGCAGTATTTCAATATTATTGAAGATGGTTGCATCTAACACTCCTAGCTTATTATCCCGAAGATCGAGGTCACATGTTGGAGGAAGTCAATCTCATCTCCCTTCAATCTTCTAATCATATTTAACCTTAGATCGATATGTTTTTTTAAATTTTGTTTGACATACAAACATTTAGACATCATACAATACAACATTGAACATTTACGATTAATATATTTACAAGATTTATTTTTAACAATTCTATTTGCTATACCTTTTTCTTAACTTCCACCCAGTTGTATATATTTTCCCACACTTTGTAATAGTCCTTATTTTGTTGGTGTTGTATCTCATATGTTAATTTGCTAAATTGGGCGCAGTCTAATATTTTTTTAATCACCATTTCTTTGTTTGGAGCCTTTTCTTGTTTCCAAACTTGCGCATATGCTAATCTTGCAGCAGTAAGTGATTTATTAGGTAGTAATTTTCTTTGCTATGATTATCTCTGATTATGCCTAATAAATACATTTCCGGTTTTATCTCAAGTATATAGCCCAGTATTTCTTCCATCCATTTCCGAATTCGGATACAGAATTTTTTTGCTTCCTTACATTGCCACCATATGTGGTAGTATGTTCCCACCTCTTTTTTACACTTCCAATATTTGTTACTAATATTAACATTCATTTTGGCTAGGCGTGCTGGTGCATAATGCCATCGGAAGAACATTTTGTAAAGATTTTCTTTGTATGGTGTTGACAAAGTCATCTTATAGTTAACTGACCATAGTTTTTCCCAGTCTTCTATCTGGATTGCGTAGCCAAAGTTAGTCATCCAAGCTATCATATTAGGTTTGACTATTTCTTCAATGTTTTCATGATTTAGTAGATAAGTATACATTTTGGTTATAAATTTTTTATCAGATCCTGTCAATATTTTGTCTATTTCATTTTGTTTTTTACATATTCCGGATTTCACCAAGTCCTTTTTGTATCTACTTTGAATTTGGTAATATGGTAGCCAATCTATTACTATGCCTTCCTCTTTAAGTCTTTCTCTAGTTTTTAGACTTCCATTGGTATTTAATAGGGCTTCATAGGTTATTATTTGTTCTTGCCTGATTATATTTGGATGAATTTGGGCTTCTAATGTAGAAAGCCATCTGGGTATTTCGTTATAGTGTTTTTTCCTAACTTTCCGCCAGTATGTCAACAGTGTATTCCGAATTTGATGTTGTTTAAAATGAGAATGTTTTGTATGTTCTTTTTCCCACAAATGTGTGTGCCATCCTTCATTTATATTGTGACCTTCTATTGTAAGAATTCTAGGATTTTCAAGGTTGACCCATTCTTTAATCCATAGTAATTTAGTGGCTTGTTGGTATATTTCTAAGTTGGGCAAACCAAATCCTCCTCTTGTTCTTAGATCTTGTAAGGCTTTCATGTTTATTCTTGGTTTTCTATTGCACCAGATAAATTTAGAAATTATTTTATTTATTTTGGTAAAGAACGATTTGTTTAATTGTATTGGTGCTGTTTGAAAGAGATAGAGCCACCTTGGAAGTATATTAGACTTTATAGTGTTAATCCTTCCCATTAAGGATAGATTTAAGTTTGACCATTTTTCTAAGTCTTCTTTTGTTTTGGTTAATAATTTCATATAATTTAGTTCTTTCAGTGAAGAGTACCTTGCCGTAAACCAAATTCCTAAATATTTAATTTTTTTTCTATTTGGAAACCTGTTTCTTTTATTAGTAATTTATTTAAATCTTGGTTACAATTCTTAGTTAATATTTTAGTTTTGTTCCTATTTATTTTTAATCCGGCCACTTTTCCATAGTTCTCTAGTTCTTTTACTAACTGTATCATTGAACTAACTGGATTTTCTAAGAAGAAGACCCGATCATCGGCGAAAGCCTGCGTTTTATATATTTGCTGTTTAATTTGGGTACCTTGTATTGATGTTTTCCCTCTAATTTGGTTTAATAGGATTTCTATAGACATTATGTATATTAAGGGAGATAGTGGACAGCCTTGTCTCACTCCTTTTTTGATATCGAATGTATTTGGTAAATCTCCGTTTATGATTATCCTTGCCTTTTGTTTGGAATATATTTTATTTATTGTATTTTTAAAATTCTCTCCTAAATCCATGATGTTTATTAATTTTTTAAAGAAGTTTCATAAATTCTGAAGGGAGGTATCTGAATTGTTATTTTCTTTTAAGAATAGTTTCATTTCTCTTTCAATCCAATCTATATATTCTTGTTCTTTTAATAGTTGTAGATCTAATCTCCAACTCCTATTTTTCTTATCCTCCTCATTCCATATGATTTTTATTGGGTTATGGTCAGCCCAATCATTTTTTATCAATTTGAATTTGTTTTATTAAGTTTCCTATTTTATTGTTAACCCACGCCATGTCAATCCTGGACCAGCTTTGGTGTATTGCATTGGAGTAGAATGTATATTCTTTTTTATTTTGATTCCTTGTTCTCCAACAATCCCTCAAGTTTAATTCTTCACACATCTGATAAAATGTTTTTGGGAGTACTTCTCTTTTTTTATATCGATTTTTATTAGCACTTTTATAGTCCTTAATGGGGTCAGTTATACCGTTAAAATCACCTATAATGCAAATGTCTTCTGCTTCTAATTCAATCAGTTTCTGGTGCAAGTTATAGAAGATTTTTTAAAATTTTTTATTTGGTGCGTAAATGACCACTAATGATACATGTATGTTAACAATTTTTACTGTCATAATTAAAATTCTTCCCTTTTTATCTGCATATATTTTCCTTGAATCTAGTTCTTTTTTAACATAAACTGCAATCCCTCTTTTTTTGTTGTGTGATAAGGACGTAAATACTTCCCCAATTTTCTCATTTTCTAATTGCTTTTCATTTTTTTGTGGAATATGTACTTCCTGTAGACAAACAATATCTAAATTTTGTTTTTGTAATTTATTGAATATACTATTTCTTTTCATAAATGAATTTAAACCATTTACATTAATTGAGATTAATTTAATTTCTGTTCCCATCCCCGTTTATTTCCTTATTTGTCTTCTGTTTGTCCTGTTTTCTTTCTGCGCTCTTGTTAGTATTCTTTCTTTGTCCTGTTCTTTATCTTTAGAGGTTCCTTCTTTCCCGCTATCTGAATCTATCAGTGGTTCTTCTATCTCTTTTTGACTTCCTATTTCTACCCTCGCTTCCGCTATTAGCTCTTCGTAGAATTCCTGTGCCATAAGTTCATTATTTACTTTTATTTTTTTCCCTTTCCATGTAATAAGCATTCCCTCCGGAATTAACCATCTGAAGGAAATTTTCCTTTGATTCAACAGATCTGCCAACGGTCGGTATCCTCTTTAATTGTCCCTTAATTTTGGGGGGATTTGCTTAAGAACTCTGATTTCCTTCCCATTATGAATTATTGCTTCGTCTTTTGTAATTTTTAATATTTCATTTCTAATCTCCTTTTTTACACATCTCACATGTACTTCCCTAGGAAGCTTATGTTTTCGGGCGTAGTTAGTATGCACCCTGTAAATCTCATCTATTCCATTGGCTGTTTCTTGTTTATCTTTTTGTAGTATATTAGCTATCATTTCTGTCATTGTCTCTACTAAATTCTCATCTTTCTCCTCTTCTACATTTTGGAATCTGACATAAAATTGTGCTCTATCGATCTCAAAATTAATTATCGATTCCTCTAACTCTCTGTTTAATTGTATCAATTTGTCATCCATTGTTACTACTTTTTTTATCATTTTGTTCTACTTTCTTTTCAATTTGTTCTATTCTTCTTTCATTTTTTTTCCAAAATTTGATGTATTATTTCAATTTTATTATCCATTTTTTGCATGTCTTCCCTCATTGCCTCATGATTCCTATCTAATTTTTCCTGAAGTTTAAGCATTGTTTCTTGAATTGCCATTAATGCTTCCTGTGTTGTTTGTGAGGTATTGCTAATATTACCGGTGCTACTGGCCTTTTCTGTTGCTAACATGCTAACTATTGATTTTTGGGTTGAGGGATAACCAGATGTTTTTTTGGTGTATTTCTGGAAAGTTGCCATTTTGATCTTTTTAATTGATTATTAAATTGAATGTCTAGTATTTTCTTTGAATCTAATAAGTCTAATATGTAATTAGATTTAGGGTATATAATACGAGATTAGATTTTTAACATTGAACAACTTGTTGATGAACTATTATTGTTCTTTTCTTCTTTTCCCCTTTTTTCTTTTCTTATTTTTTTTAATTAGCTAATTAGGAATAATTGCTAATTTTAATTTTTGTTATTGTTTCCCCCCCCCTTTATTTTCCCCTCTTCCTTTACCCCAATAGATCAGTATAATTCATACAATGTAATTCAATATAATTCAATATTCGATATTAATGTTAATATTATTAAATTAAATTAATATATTTGCTCTAAGTATAGATGTTATAGGTATGTTATAGCTGATATAGAAATAAAGATAGTAATTAATAACAATTACTTATTTCATTATATCGTTGATACCATTAATACCATTAATACCGTTCACTCCATAAGAAATCAATTCATCCAGAAAATAATAATAATCAACCTTTCTGTTTGTTATGGGGTTTTACCTAATTCTTCGTCCTTAAAGTCCTTAAAGTTTTAGGCTCAAATTCAAATTCAGTATATCAGAGTTCAATCAGGGTTCAATCAAAGTTCAGTCAGGGTTCAATCCAAGTTCAGTTAAGTTTCTTTTTCTTCCGCTATGGGTAGCAATTCATCAGTTAGTCCATTAATCAGGAAGGGAATTAATCAGTTAATCAATTAGTCAATTTTTTCGGGTAAGGGAAGGCAAAAAGGAAAGGGGGAAAGATATGAAGAGATAATTAATTACGCTAACTTCCTCCTTCTCCGATGTTTCCCTTCTCTGCACCTTCTTTTGGCTCACCACTCCTCTGCTTGTCTCGTCAGCTTCTGTAGGCTCCGTTGCCACTTCCAGTTACACTCCACCACTGCTGTTTGTTCCCTTGATCGTGGTCCCCAGCTCTTTGCAATTTATTCTTTAAACTCCGGAGCACCTCCTCCCTTTTCTGATCTCCCAGCAGCCTCCGTATCTCCGTATCTCCATGGCCTCCGTATCCCCGTCACTACCATAATTTCCGCAAATTCCGTAGTTCCTGCAATCTCCGCACTGGTAAGCCTTCAAACCACGTCATTTCCGCTTTTCTTCTCTTCTTTTTTAAAAAAAAATTTAATATTCTCCACCGTTTCTTTTAGGCACAAAACTTTCAAGCAGTTGTTCAAGTTATTTAAGCTGTTTTTCAGATTCTCCTTGTTAGTCCACTCCTATTATTTTAAGTTTAAACTCCAAACATCTTCCGAGTTTCTCAGTAGAATTTTTTTTTCCTTTCTCCCCCACCGCTGAGTAGCCGCTATTCAACTTTGGTGGGTCCCCACGCTACTGCTCTCTCTTGACTTAATCTTCCATTATTTTGACTATATATATTTTAATTACCATACTTGGGTTCTTCTTCTTTGTAAATAGGATTGTAGTTACTCTCTCTTGCTTCCTCTGTTACGTTGGGCTGTCACAGCTCTAACGTCGCCATGTTAGTTGGTGACTCTCTTGCTTCGAGGTTTGCGAGGTTCTCACTTCTGCGCACGGGGTGCTTGCTTCACACCTCCGCGCTTGGAGGAACCCTCGCTACTTCACCCACCTCTCCAACGTGGTTGCGTCGAAATTTAGCCGAATTTCAACCCCCGGAACTGCAAAATTAGGCTTGGGAGAGCGGAGCTCTGCTCTCTCGCGCCTGCTCGCCGTAACCCCGCCCCGATATGTTTTATGTGTGTCATTTTCTTTAGTATTGACAAACTTAGTGACTCCATACAATTCCCAGACATGCAGAATTTGTCCATGGCAGTTAGTTTCTCCAGAACGTCAGGAATGTCACGAAATTTATTGAAAGAGAGGCCTAAATAATTAAGCTGATGTATCCTTTCCAACTCAGTTGGAAGGCTCTGGAGGAAGTTTCCATCCAACAAGAAGGTCTGTAAATTGTTCATATCTCCAACAGCTGCTGGTACACTTCTGAGTGCATTGCAGGTACTACACAACTATTGACCAATCGTAGAAGGGGAAACCTGTCCCAAGGAATTGAGTTGGAAGGAGACAAACAAAGCCTCTGTCCTGTGTAATGTGAATGTGCGCTTGATGTAAACTTCGAGGGCCCGTCAGATATCAAGGGTATGCCATTGTCTTTCCAAGAGCGGTGGCAGGAATTTGGGAGCCCAAGCTCATGAGCCCTATGAAAGATGGAATTCATTTTGGGCACAAAGGTAGGGTCTAGATGTAGGATGACATGGTCAGCATGGAAAATGCAGAAGTCCTGTCAAACCAATATGGCGTTGACTTCTGAAATCCTCCTGGTGGAGGTGATTAGCACCAAGAATTCCACCTTGCAAGAAAGGTGGTTAAGGGCAATGATCTTAACGGCTCATAGGAAGCTCTATTGGGGAGGTGCTGCTGATTTTAATGTATTATTGCATCTTGTATTTCCAAGATTCTTATCACACACAAATATATAGTCACACCATTGTACAGTCCTATGTACAATCTCAGTTGGCCACAATAGAAAATACAAAAGATGGAAGAAAAATGGTGTGTATTTTGTTCATACAGAATAAACCTATCAATTTCAGTTCATATAGTATTGCTTTCCAAGGTAAAGATGATGAGACTTTTTTCTAGTCTGAGAACCATTTTTGGCCTTAACTAATTGTGCTGCAGCTGAATTCAAAGACTTAAAAGGCAGGGCCTGGGTAAAAATGAAACATTTCATCTTAACTGCAGAAAAAGCAATTGCTGCCAACCTGCCTTCCATTGAGGACCTGTATACTGCACGAGTCAAAAAGAGGACGGGGAAAATATTTACTGACCCCTCACATCCTGGACACAAACTGTTTCCACTCCTACCCTCAAAATGTTGCTGCTGAGCACTGCACACCAAGACAACTAGACACAAGAACAGGTTTTTTCCCGAACACCATCACTCTACTAAACAAATAATTCCCTCAACACTGTCAGACTTTCTACTAAATCTGCACTTCTATTCTACTAGTTTTTCTCATCATTCCTATCACCCATTTCCTCCTATGTTGACTGTATGACTGTAACTTGTTGCTTGTATCCTAAGATTTTTATTAATGTTGCTTCTTCATTGCTTATTTGACCCCTATGACAATCATTAAGTGTCGTACCACATGATTCTTGACAAATGTATATTTTATTTTATCTACGCTGAGAGCATATGCACCAAGACAAATTCCTTGTGTGTCCAATCACACTTGGCCAATAAAATTCTATTCTATTCTATTCTATTCTATTCTATATTTGTAGCTAATTAGAATGAATTGATTAGTCACCAGTTTAATATTGTCTATTTTATGTCATCTTAAATATTAGAAATTTACAGCTGTTTGAGATCTCTTAGGGCTTTTGGAAACTGAATGTGTCCCAGGGTGATGCAACTTCCTTCCTTTCAGGGATTCTGTATGATTCTTAGGCTGGAGACTGACCCCAATGAACTACAGGGCCGAGTATAAACTTGAATCTGGGTTTATGACCTCTATCTTTTAATCTAAAGCATTAGGTCTTAAGAAAATAACCCATTTAATCAGTGGCATTCACAGGAGCAACAGGGATCAGAGAAATGAAAGCTTCATGTCCCAAGTTCTGCTCTTTTTCCATGTACTTTGTGGCAAATTTTGAAAAGTGAAATTATAAAAACCCAGTCTAGCGCAATCCCAATGAAGTAGAAAAATAAGAGATCTCAAAAGAAACCAGCATGGTTGCACAAATAACTCTCTGATAAATTGAAAGACAAAACTGACAAGTACGAAGAGTGACACATAACTAAGGCAGAATATAATCAAATAGCCCAAAGTTGCAAAGGTGAAGTCAGGAAAGTTAAATTTGAAAATGAACTAAGGCTTGTGATAAATGTCAAAAATAACAGAAAAAAATATCTTTTAACATGTGCAAAACCAAGAAAAAAATCAAGAAAATGATTGGTCCATTTATAGCAGAAAGTGGCAAGATGATGATCAAGAGGAAGAAAGCAGAACTGCTTAACCCACTTTTTGCATCTGTTTTTACACAAAATTAAAAAAAAAAAACCAATCTGCCCAACCTATTTTTTTTTTTAAAACGCATAAAATGCAGATCAGGAATATAAGTAAAAATAAGGAACAAAAAGATAAGCAAATACCTGTCCACTCTGAAAGACCACAACCACAACCAGCTGGATTACATCCCAAGGTTGTGAAGTGTTCTGTCTGGGTCACTCCGGAAGCTAAAACCAACCCAGACACACCGGTAAAAGGCAAAGGCTGTTTATAGAATTCAAAGAAAACACAGGTAACAGAAAATGTCCTTACAAACAGGAAAACGCTGGAACTTCAAAGATATACAGGATTCTTGCTGCCAAGACGAAGCTGTAGATAGCAAACATACGCCTCCCACAAGTCTTCCAGACTGCTAGGCCACAAGCCAAGATCAGAGACGCCGAGAATCAAAGCAGGTCACTGCAACTCCAATTGATAACACTCCACATGGCTTCAAGGGCTTGCCTGCCTTTTGAACCCTGCTGATGAGGACCACACCCAAACCCAGCTGTTTCTAATTCAATGGTGATAATATTTCTTTAACTGCTCCTTTCGTTGCTCTGAACGTCTCTGTCTCATGTCAATGACAGCTTGTGTATCATCACCTAATGACTCCAAGCTACTGGCTGGGGAGAGCCCCCCCCCCCCCCCCGGGGCTCTCATGCTGTTCTCCTTCATCCCATTCCTGACTCTCCTCTCCCCCGTCCGACTGTTCAGCCCCCTCCTCTGCGCTGTCATCCTCCTCCGGGCATGGAGCCAGCAGAGACGCAGCCGGTCCCTGAGCAGCCTCAGGCTGAACCACAACATGAAGGAACTGGCAGCTGAACCATATCTTCAACACCCCTGAACCATATTTTTCAAAGATCCTGGAGCACTTGAGAACTACCAGAGGACTGGAAAAGGTCTGATATGGTTCCCATGTTCAAAAGAGGAGGGGTGGGGGTGGATTCAGAAAACAATCAAATGCACAGGTATAGAATGGAATTGTACCTGGCTCAATAGTAGTAACTATGAGAAGTATCTTGAAGTCCTAGTGGACAATAACTTAAATACTAGTAAGCAGTGTGCTGGGAACTGCCAAAAAAGCCAACACCATTCTAGGCTGCATTAGCAGAGGGGTAGAACAAAGATCATAGGAAAGTGAACACAAGAACAAGGGGGCACAATCTGAAGTTAGTTGGGGGAAAGATCAAAAGCAACATGAGAAAATATTATTTTACTGAAAGAGTAGTAGATCCTTGGAACAAACTTCCAGCAGACGTGGTAGATAAATCCACAGTAACTGAATTTAAACATGCCTGGGATAAACATATATCCATCCTAAGATAAAATACAGAAAATAGTATAAGGGCAGACTAGATGGACCAGGAGGTCTTTTTCTGCCGTCAGACTTCTATGTTTCTATTAATACTGCTTTATAAGACCTTGGTAAGACCACACTTGGAATATTTTGGTCACCACAATATAAAAAGATGTTGAAACTACGGAAAGGGTGCAGAGAATGGCAACAAAATTGACCAGGGGACGGGGGGCTAAAAACATACAAAGAATGGTTGGAGGAATTGGGTATGCCTAGTTTAAAGAAAAGAAGGAATAGGAATGAGTGACATGATAGCAGTGTTCCAGTATTTAAGGGGTGGTCACAAAGAAGAGGGGGGGGTCAATCTTTTCGAAAACAGCTGTAGGCAGAACAAGAAGCAATGGAAGGAAACTAATCAAAGATAGAACCAACCTAGCACTAAAGAGAAATTTCCTGACAAAACAATTGATCAGAGGAACGGTTTGCCTTCAGAAGTTGTGGTTGCTCCATCACTGGATGTTTTAAGAGAAAATTAGACAACCATTCGTCTGAAATGATAGTCTCCCACTTAAGCAGGGGTTTGGACTAGAAGACTTCCAAGGTCCCTTTCTAGTCCTATTCTGTTATTCTACAAAGAACCTGTATAGACCATTACATTAGGGCTTAATTCACAGCAGTGTTCCCTCTAATTTTTGGGGGTGGGTGGGCAGAAAAGTATAGTGTCTGAGTGGCAGTCCCTTCGGGACTGGGTGGCACAGAAATAATAAATAAACAAACAAACAAACATAAATAAATAAATAAAAAACCCACCCTGTTTTGCCTCAGAGAATTTCAAAATAAAATACTGTACTGTGTGTCTATAACAGTGAGCTCATAATAGGGCAACTCTATCAATATCAAAATGCCACTTAAATAGTTGAGCTAGTTTCAAACTAGATTTTGATTTTCTTTCTCTCTTCCTTACTCCCATTCTTTTTCTTTCTCTTTTCTCTCTCTTCCTATCTTCCTCTCTTCCTCTCTCTCTCCTTCCCTCTCACTCTTTCCCTCTCGGCTTCTGGGCAGGTTTGGAAAACTCTGAGTTGATGATGGTTTTTAAGTGAGCGATTGCTCACTGCTCAGCTTAGAGGGAACTATGATTCACAGTACTCCATAACTGTCAAACTCTCACACTAGACACAAAATACATCTTCATGAGGAAGAGATGCCTCATGCCTTTCCCTCAGCTCTTCCATCATATGGAGAAAGACAAGTTTTGCTTTGTTGGGAACAAAAGCTTAAATGACTTTAGGATGACAAAAAGAAGAGAATGTCATTAAAGGCTAAAATCTACAAGGAGCTGAAAAGGTTCATGTATGTTGGATTGCATTTTCCACAGCTAAATATTATTTGGAAAGAAATGGGAAGGACCCACATCACTTTATCTACAGTATTTTTATATAAGTAAATTTAAAAAATGAACACAATCCGAAGGGCAGCTATTATCCACACTTGTGATTTTTACTTGGGTCAATATCTAGTATAGGATCATATTCTGAGAAGAAAAAAACACCATATCAATGGTGATATGTGTGATTAGGCATTTACAGAAACAGAATAATTGAAACACATTAAGGTAACTTAATTTTATTATGAAAGAGGTGGATAGCAATGTCTGAGAATCATTACTTGATTTTTTAAAAAATAATATATTTACCATTGGGCTTCTGATGGCTCTGAGGCTGAACAGAACTTATGGAATGATGTGCTGTGTAAGAACAGACCTCTCTGTCTTGGGCTTGTCTGTGAATACTCATCCATGTAAATGCTGCCATTGAACCTGCTTAAGAGAAACAATATCATTTCATCCTGTTTCCATTGCATGGAAACATGTCTAATCTTTTAAAAGTGTCCAAGGATGGAAGTGCCTATTTGGATCAGGGTTGTCCAAAGGTGCTTTTTTCAAGAGACAACTGGACTTTGTTTTTCTTTGAAGACATTTCACTTTTCATCCAAGAAGCTTCTTAGCTCTAACTGGATGGTAGAGAATGGAAGGATTTATATTCCTTGCAGACAGTGGGTCATTTGCATTCTTTTTAGAGAGTTTTTGAGACCACTTGGAGACTTGTCTGCATCCTCAGGGTCACCTGAATAGTGCAAATTTATGTTTGTTTTTTTGTTTGTTTTGTTTGTTTATTTGTCTGTCTGTCTGTCTGTCTATCTATCTATCTATCTATCTATCTATCTATCTATCTATCTATCTATCTATCTATCTTTATTTATTATGCCACTCTTTTCCTTAGACTCAGGGCGCCTTACAACATGTTAGCAACAGCACTTTTTAACAGAGCCAGGATATTGCTCCCACTAAGGCTGAGTCAACCTTGAGCCAGTGATGAGATTTGAACCGCTGACCTACAGATCTACAATACAGCACTCTACCTGCTGCGCCACCCCGGCTTTCTCCATTAAGCAAATGGGTGTGGTGGAGCCTTCTTTACTCTACTAAACAAATACTGTCAAACATAGTTCCCTCTAAGCTGAGCAGTGAGCAATCGCTCACTTAAAAATCATCATCAACTCAGAGTTTTCCAAACCTGCCCAGAAGCCGAGAGGGAAAGAGAGAGGGAAGGAGAGAGAGAGGAAGAGAGGAAGAGAGAGAAACAGATAGAAAAAAGAGAGGAAGGAAAAGAGAAAGAAAAAGAATGGGAGTAAGGAAGAGAGAAAGAAAATCAAAATCTAGTTTGAAACTAGCTCAACTATTTAAGTGGCATTTTGATATTGATAGAGTTGCCCTATTATGAGCTCACTGTTATAGACACACAGTACAGTATTTTATTTTGAAATTCTCTGAGGCAAAACAGGGTGGGTTTTTTATTTATTTATTTGTTTGTTTGTTTGTTTGTTTGTTTATTTATTTATTATTTCTGTGCCGCCCAGTCCCGAAGGGACTGCTGCTCAGACACTATACTTTTCCGCCCACCCCCCAAAAAAATTAGAGGGAACACTGCTGTCAAAGTTTTTAGTAAGTCTGCACTTCAATTTCTACTGGTTTCTTCTCATCATTCCTATCACCCATTTCCTCCCACTTAGGACTGCATGACTGTAACTTGTTGCTTGTATCCTAAGATTTTTATTAATATTGATTATTTCTTCATTGCTTATTGGCCCCCATGACAATCATTAAGTGTTGTCCTGACAAATCTATATTTTCTGTTATGTACACTGAGAGCATATGCATCAAGACAAATTAATAATAATAATTTATTAGATTTGCATGCTGCCCCTCTTCGAAGACTCGGGGTGGCTCACAACAATGATAAATTCCTTGTGTGTCCAATCACACTTGGCCAATAAAGAATTATATTGGAACTGCTGAAAGGGCTGTGTTGTGGAACTGTGCTCACTGCGGGATGTTTTCTGCCCTATGTTCCTTTACTGTTGAACACAGAGACAGGCTGTTCGGGATGAATCTGTGTTTTTCTGCATCTCAAACTGAACTGCAAATCGTTTCTGCAGTCTGCAATTTTTTGGGGGAAATCCATTCCTACTCCCACACCATTTAAAGGGTGTTAATCCCAAAGTGCATAGATAAATGTTTATGAGGATAAATGTTTATGAAGTCATCCAGGTCATGGCTATCACAAAGGTGCTTTTTTTGAAGAGTCAACTGGATTTTTTTTTGTTTTTCTTCAAAGACGTTTCACTTCTCATCTAAGATGTTTCTTCAGCTCTAACTGGATGGTGGGGAATGGAAGGATTTATATTCCTGTCATTTGTATTATTTTAGAACAGGGTTGTCAAACTAGATTTCTTTGAGGGCTGTTTTTGACTGACAGAGTGATGCTGGAGCTCCAGAGGCTAAAAATGGGCCCTGTGAGGGCCTCGCAGGACCTCAACGTGGCCCGTTTTTGGCCAGCAGATTGTTGCAGGAGGCTGTGGAGGTTGAAAGCAGGCTGCATGGGGGCCACACGCTCCCCCTCCCAGCCTATTTTGGGTGGCAAAGGCCCTGCAGGCCAGTCATTTGATATTTTCAGGCCAGCCTCACGGCCAGGTTTAAACACTCTATGGGTGGATCCGGCCTGCGGGCCTTGAATTTCACTCCTGTATTTTAGAGAGTTCTTGAGGCCACTTGTGGGTTTGTCCATCCAGAAAAATTGCAGACTACAGGAATCATTTGCACTTTAGTTTGAGATTCAGACCACACAGACTCAATCCCAAGAAAGTTGACTCTTGAAAAAAGCACCTTTGGACCAAGGATGGAAATAATGCAATGTTTTTCTATGCTCTTGTGTTTCATTGCCATATACTTTGTCTGCCATAGAAGGCAATATCCAACAATGTTAAGTGTGATTAAGTTTCAATATTTTCAGTGGCAATCTCCCTTTTTCTTTTCTGGATGAGTAAGTATGTTTGATATTTATAGTATGTATTTTATAGACCTTTCTTGCAAAGCCAAAACCCAGCACACTTCATACTGTTTTGCAATAAAATAAATTACAGGTTAAATTAAGCTGATATATCCTTGGTTACTTATTAATCACAGTTCATTTAACAGAATCAATATTTCCAGCAAAGAAGTAAACATGGACCACGCCGCTCTATCTTTTTCTTTTACTTTTATAGCCTGATAGATAAATAATAAAATAAAATAATAAAATAAAATGCATAGTTCTGGAAACCAGTAGAGAATAAGAAACAGTGCTGGTTATCTCCAGGATATGCAAAGCACATTTTATTTTTCCTTTTATCTCTCCAATTTTATGTTGATCCCATACATATAGATTGATTTTGCACAGGTAGATAATGAAAAGTCAAGGGGGAAAATTTACACAACGGCACTCAGGATCTCAGCTCTCTATTGGTATATAAATTGGTTTATTATTTCATTCTCTTAAAGAGGGCCATTCACACCAGGGAGCACTTTAAAATATAGCATGTTTAAACATAAATCCATTTACCATTCATATCCCCTTTTTCCTTTGTTATTCCCACACCATTTGCAAAGTTAATTTTGCAAAGATATGTATGAATAAATACAATCTTGCTTTTTCCTAACTTGCTCATTTCGTCACCTTGTTCCTACAGTTAAGGCTATAATGTGGAATTTCTGAAATAATGGCAGGGACATCATTCCGAGTCCAGAACATGTCAGTGTTTCTGTTTTTGTTTGATGATACCTTGTGAACTGCTCAGAATTCATCGTAAGTGATTTATATTTAGCCAATGTAACCTATAGTTAGGCTGTCAATCTGAGCAGAAAAAAGCAGCCGGGTAGGTGAAAGGGGGGGGGGGGGTTACGGGGAAAAAATAAAAAGAGGAAACATTATTGATAAACATTTTCTGGACATTTGGTGCACATTTCGACTGCTCCAGCTTAAAGCAATTAATTCACGATACTGACATTAACTCTCTAGCATGTTGACAGCTTGGAGCTGGAAGTAAAAATGCTAGTTCTCCAGGGAAAAGAGAAGGCTAGTTGGCTCTTTTTCTGGACTGTTTGCTTATAGGCCCAGAGAGCAATCTTCCTTGCAGAATGAAATGCAAGGACACAAACAATGTACCGGGGAGAGAATAGAAGATGGGAATGAACAGTTTGAACTATTTGCTCAGCAGAAGGGCAGCCACAATTGCTGGCCAATGGCTTTCCCATGCATCAGCGAGGGCTTCTTAGCTGCCTTTGTTGTGGTAGTTCTTCCTCCAGCCAGATAAGAAACACAGCTGCAGCAATTCCAGCTAACTTGGGGTGTGGGTTTATTCACTAAAGTCTCCATTCATGTTTACTGTATTTATTTGCTGCCAAGGTTCCAGACACATTTTTCAAAAAATAGATTTAGTGTTTCCACATCCCATTCCCAGATCTCAAGCCAAATTCTGTTGAAATTTTATACACCTCACTAGGAATCTGCTATTTTGACGAACAATCCCCTTTCTTAACACAATGGAAGAAGTCAGACTAAAATCACTTAAAAGAATGTTCTACTCTTTAGGTTCAACTGATTTTAATAGCTTAGTACTGCACAATTTCCCCCCTTATAATCACACCGGTTTTGTTTTCTTGGGAGTTATATCAATTCTTCATTGCATGTTTATTCAGAAATAAATTGCATTTTGTTTAGTGGTGTTTACAGCCAAATAAATATATTTAGGATTGAGCATTTAAAGCTTTCAGGTTTGGATAGACTAGATTCAAAATAAGACTACTATATAAGCAATATGTTTTAAGGATATGCTGCAGCTACTTTTTAAAATACTTGATGATAATGAAATAAAATCCTTCTCAGAGAAAATATACTATAATCATGTTATTCTGTGATATTTTACCTTCTGCTCAGTCATTTTTCAGTGCTGGAAGAGCAGTTTTATAAGTGAGATAGAACACACAGGTAGAACGATTCAAATATGTAAAAATGATAGCATTAAATCTCTACATGTATATGTATAAAAGCCAATATTCACTAATAAAAAATGCCTATTACCTGATTCATTCTGGAGTTCACAGTATATCGGCATATAAATCAAATAAATAAATAAATAAATATATTGTGAATATGATAAAATCAATAAAGTTTGCTATGGGACATTTGTGATTTTTTTTATTTATTGAAAACCAAGTATAATTGTTAACATAAATGTTGATTCCTTCTGTAACATGCAGTACACCAGCAATAAGTAAAGTATCTACCTTATTTTAAATATGCACTTACATTTACTTTATAGTGATTGATGTATTTTACCTTTTAATCATTTAATTCTATGAGCCTTTGCATCACTATTAAAAATTATAAGCATTAAATACTTATGATAGTGTTGTTAATGCAAAGCTTTCTTTCTTTCTTTCTTTTTATAAATTAAGGTCTGTTTTTTGACATGAAAAGTTAACAACACAAGAGCACAATGAAAGCCTGAATATCATTCACAGGAAATGCAGTCACATGCAGTAGACATTTTGGTGAGTAACAATAAAAGCTAATAAAAAAATAGGACCTGAACATCTTATTTGGGATGGAGGAATATAAATGAAAATAATGATCCATTGTGCAAAATGCACATTCTTGCCACTGCCTTAATTAAATGAATTCCAGACAGATTTGTGTTAATGCTTACTGTAAGTGTACTTTGAAAAAGTGATTTAAATGCTTCTGAACCACTGATCTTAAAACTTTTTGCGGCTATAGCATAAACAAAAACATCATGTTTCTGCTTCAATTTTAAATGTTTATGTTTCTATGTATGTATAATTCCTTTTGTTTAAATTTAAAATTTAAAAACCATGCTTTTTTCCCTCTAAAAACTACTTTTGTCAAAATATTAGTGTAAATGAGATGTAGCAATTATGTCACATGAAAATACATATTAAAGGGAGGGAATCAGCATCACAGAATGATTTGTTGTGATCATGTTGAACATGTCAGTAAAGAATCAGCCACATAGGAAATACAAAATGTACACAGTTTTTTTTCCAGAGTGAAATTGCCCTAACCTCAGGGATTTTTCTTCTACTGGGTGGTCAGGAGGAAAGGCTGAAAGGCAAAAGGGCTCCCATTGTCTCAGCTGAATCCTAAGAACTGACCTCACGTGCCTCTAAAAAGAAGAAAGCACCTGTTTATCTCCAGTTATCCCCTGCTTTGGTGAGCCTCCATGCTGCCACCATCAAGACAGAGCCTTCTGCTGGGGAAAAAGATGTGTTCCTAAAAATGCTTTGAAAAACTCTTCAGCCTGGATCCAGTTACAGATCTGCACAACAATGCATGGAGATCTCAAGACTGACTTGGGATGCTCATTTATAGCACTGCTGGGAATGCTTAGCTCACCCATAGCAGGAAATGTGAATAGGAGCTATATAGAAGATGCATAGGTATAGTCACCTAATCTACCACATTGAAAGGCAACTCTGCACCATGCTCAATTGAAAATTTGGTTCTCATTCCTTTGGGGCAGCTGTATAAGGAAGGAAGTGAGAGAAACTGAGCATGACAGTCTTTTAAATCAAACAGTATTATGTGGGAGGCCATCATCAGCAACAAATATCAAATGAACTACTCTTCCTCATTTCTGTGACTCTGGGGAGATTATAAAAGCCAAAGTCCAATTTATCCACAGGGCACCCAGTTAGGGAAGGGTGCATGCTCTATTAATCCTACTACCCCTCTTAATCAACATGAACAATGCTTAGAGCCATGTCCAGAGAGACTAAGCTATTCACCAAGCTATTCCCCAAGTCTCAACCATTTTCTGCCTCTTTCTAGATCTTCCTACGACTCAAGACCAGAACAAATAAAAGCTCTCCTTGTTTATAAGGGAAAGAAAGTGAGTTGTTTGTGAAGAAAGGACCTATCATCGAATAAAAGCTGAATGGAAAGGAACCATGGGAATACGAGAAAGCATGGGAAGAGAAGGCCATGCACAACAAAGGTGAAGGAGAGAATTGGGGATGGAAACAAGTTGGATAGATAAATGGTTGTAAAAATTTGTGCAGACAGGTGTGAAAGAGGGAGGGACAGAAGGGAATTGAGTGTTTAGACCAGGGCATATTGCATGTTTTTGAGAAATAAGTCAATTAGGCATATTTTGGGAGGAGGGAGGAAGGAAGGGAAGTGATTTCCTACTGAATAAATTATAGCCAGGGGATCTGCCAGAGGAGGGGAATAATGAAAGCAGCATCATGTGATTATGATGCGAGCTCCCTTCTTTTATATGGGCGTCATGACATCATAGTTTGGTGAAAAGTTCCAACCTGTTAATGTTTCTAAAGTAGAAAACAAAAGTGTTATTCCTATTGACTTGTGATTTTGATTCTGCCTATGTTAGGGTAGAACCTGTCTATCTTAAGAAATGTAAAAGAATGCAAAGGTGGCCTTGAAGAAAGTATTGAAGGAAGGAGGAAGATTTTGTTTCTGGAATCTCTTGATATACAAGGTGGGAGAGAATGCCCGTTAGACTTTGAAGAATTTGTTATTATACCCTACAATAGGCTTTCAAACTCCCGGTCCGTGGTTCACACACTAGCCACGCCCATGCCCAGTTCAGCAAAGGGGGGAGGGAAGTCCAGATACATCACGTGACGATGTCAGTTTGACACCCTGCCCTACTAAACAATAAAGCAGATTTACAATAGCCCTCGTGGAGTTAGTTTCCACATCTGATCTACCTTGTAGGGTTGACAGGTTGTAGCCAATTGCTAACATTTAAAGAAAGAAATAGGAGAGGGGCGGCATACAAATCTAATAAATTATTATTATTATTATTATTATTATTATTACTTAATCCCCCTATGTTGTAATTTTTTGATGTAATAATTTTTTTAAATGTTGTGGATATTTTAATCAATGTAAATTCTCATCTGTTTTTAAATTTTTTAATCTGCTGTTTTGTCTTTGATTGTTTTGTATTTCATCTGGCCTTAAGTTGGAGGTCAGAGCTTCCAGTGTGATGGAAGAACCGCATGTGGGTGCCTGCTGATGATTCTCATGAATGGATCCTCAGACCCTTTGGAAGGATTGCTGCAGTTGACGTTGCCCTTGTTCTATAAGAACTCTACCCCAACATATATAAAAAGTGCATGTATGCTGCCCATTCCAGGGGGACTCAGTGCGGCTTGCGTTAAGTTGTAAGAATAACTTATTGTTGTACAACAACAAGTTGGAGCGGATATGGATAGGGACACAGCCACAGTGCATCTAAACAAGTAAGCAGAATTATTCTGTTTGACAGAAGTCCTGAAATCCTAATAGGCTAATAGTAAATATATTTTCTCTTCCGCAAAATCAGGCTAACTTTGATATTATACATATTGCCTGTTTATTTGTTTTTTAATGGAGGGAGAGCATTTTAAACTGAATCTGAAGCAAGATAGAAAATTTCTCCTTAGTTCTAGGTTGGATCTCTCCTTGATTAGTTTCCATCCCTTGTTTCTTGTTCTGTTTTTAGGTTCTTTGCAGAATAGTTGAATCCTTCTTCACTGGGACAGCTACATGCATATTGGAAAACTGATATGTTACTCCTAGTTTTTCCCCCTCTTCGTTAGCAATAGCATTTAGACTAATATACCGCTGTCCTCTCTAAGGGTTTACAGAGAATAAGCATATTGCCCCCCAACAACCTGGGTCCTCATTTTACCGACCTTGGAAGGATGGACAGCTGAGTCAACCTTGAGCCTACTCAGATTCGATCTGTCAAACTGCTGGCAGCCAGTGATCAGCAGAAGTAGCTTGCAGTACAGCACTCTAACCACTGCACCGCCAAGGCTCTATAACAGTGATGGTGAACCTATGGCATGGGTGCCGCAGGTGGCACGCGGAGCCATATCTGCTGGCACAGTGTTTCCCAACTGTGGCAACTTGATATTTGGACTTCAACTCCCAGAATTCCCCATCCAGCAAACACTGTGCTGCCACACAAACTGTTGCCCTAGCTCAGCTCCAACGTGCATGTGTATGCGAGCCAGCTGATTTTAGACTTGCACAGAGGCTCTGGGAGGGCATTTTTGACTTCTAGAGAGCCTCCAGGGGGATGGGGGAAGGCATTTTTACCCTCCATGGAAGCCTTTGGAGCCTGGGGATGGTTCTCATGGCCCACGAGAAGTTGTAAAACAGTCCGTTTCCGGCTTCAGATGGCCGCTGGGGGGGGGAGCTGTTTTCGCCCTCCATAGGCAATGACTTATGGGTGTGGGAACTCATGCATGCACAATAGCACGCGCACATGCTCTTTCAGCACCCAAGGAAAAAAAGGTTTGCCGTCACTGCTCTATAAAGATGATTAGGGTATACCTAGTCTAACATAGCTACGTTAGATTAGGTATATCCAGTTCTTGCAACTGATCTTATGTTTTAGTCTCCATTCTCCTAATCATGGTTATTGCTCTTCTCTGCATTCTTTCTAGAATCTCAACATTTGTTTTGTGATCAGAAATACTTGGGTTCAAATTCACATTAACCCAATCCATGGGAGTGGACAGGGTAACATTAGGTCAGTCACTATTTCTCAGCACAATATACTTGGCATTTGTTTTTTGGTCATGGGGGAAAATTGAAAGAGA
The DNA here is from genome assembly GCF_031021105.1 of Erythrolamprus reginae. Taxonomy (NCBI): domain Eukaryota; kingdom Metazoa; phylum Chordata; class Lepidosauria; order Squamata; family Dipsadidae; genus Erythrolamprus; species Erythrolamprus reginae. The sequence goes on along the minus strand of NC_091952.1, from coordinate 149,230,721 downwards.
GAAATCTATGGTATGCATGCCAGGTTTTTGCTGCTAGAGGACAATGTGGGACACATATCCACAGAATACAAATACCAAATAAATCTTTAATACATTGGTGTCTGTGTTTAGTCAAACTAGGTAGAGAACAATTCTGTGCAGGCAGCATGGTTTCCCTTCTGTCCCCATCCTCTGTGCATTCTGCAGGAACGCTATAGGAGCGCTGTATTTGTATTTGCTTGAATAACATTATACTTTTCAGTGTAATCAGGATCATAATAAAGAAGGTTTCCAGAATGTGCATTGAAATGAAAGTGATTGCACCTTCCTTTCAGACATTCAGCATCAACATGTGGTGGGTGTGAGAAAGTATACATTTGATTATAAGTGTGTATACAATAACTCTAATTGCAGCTCAAGAAAAAAAAAGGCCCACTGATCAGAAATTTGGAAAGCACTGATCTTTAATACTGATATCAAAGGCAGCAATTTTTGTTCTGTTTCTTCCATGCAATTTTAAAAAATGAACATAATGGAAACTATCCATTGTAAAACACTTTGCCATAAATTCTGCAATTTAATTTTCTCGTGTTTTCCTATCCACCTGCCAAACACTTTCTGTTGCTTTTGAACAATTTGTCCCTTCTCTAAACCATGACCTTCGGGCTTTGTAAAATGTAAGCAAGGAGTCTGCCTGTGGAACTTCAAAGGCAAATCAAGTGCCCGCAAAGCAACAATGGGAAGCCATGACTTCCAAGGTGGCTCCTTAACCTTGCATTGCCCAATATGATTTTTGTTATTGTTGATGTGGCAACTGAATGGTGTTTGAAAAAGTAAATTTTGAATGCCCATGAAAGGTGACCTGCTTTGTGTTTATGACCAGAACAAACAGAGCTCCAAAGTACACTGTTTGCCCAATTACTTAACCACAGATTGTTTCTCCTGTCTTCTGGGCAAGTACTATAATGGTTTGACCACTGAGTGCTAGAACAGCGCTCATAAACTTGTCCTTTAAAGAATAGATTTAAAGACTCTGATCCCTCTTCGAATATCCACAACCGACTTTGCAAACCAATGGAAATAAGTTCTTCTTTTGTAACTAAATTCCCATTACTTATTTTACTTTTTTTTTTAAAAAAATGGTTTTCAATATTGGATTTGTACATTATGTATTGCTTGTGAGCTGCTCCGAGTCCGCGGAGAGGGGCGCCATACAAATCTAATAAATAATAATAATAATAATAATAATAATATCATTACCATTACCATTATTATTATTATTATTATTATTATTATTGTTGTTGTTGTTGTTGTACTAGTTCTATTCTATTGGGGCATATTTCAAATAAATGTGAAATAAATACTTCAGCTATGTCTGAAAATGCTGCTGCTTCATAGTTCTCTTGTGCCTGTTTTAATTAGTGACATACAGGTGTTTTTGCTAAGTCAGAAGCATTTCTTCCAAAACATTTTTTATGGATGCTGAATTCCACAATTAATTTTCTCCAAAGGTCTGCCTTATTTTATAAACTCTTTTAATATTAATATTATTGCATTTGATCACTGGCTCTATAATGATTTTATTAGAATAGGAATAAACAAATGTATTTAATAGGGCTGAGCATCGCTTTGAATCTAAAGGGATTTCAAAAGAGAAAAGGTGAGCAAGCAGCAGCTGGTGATGACGACTTAGACCAAAGTATCTTTCACGGAACACTGAATATCAGAAGACACATCTAACAGCAAATTTATGAAAATAATTATAGTCAAAACATTCTGTGGTTTAAAGCCTTGGGGAAATGTTGCCGTTTTCTGGCTGAAGTGTTGCTGACATGGCATGTGAGTGTATAGCTGCATATTCTGGGCACTGTTTCCCTTTGAATGGCAAGCACTGGAGAGCATGAGTATTTCAAAATGCATCTGGATCCAGGGCATACCAGCAGAATGGGTGTGCTCCAGATCCCCTCAGTTAAACGTTGTCATCTTGCAGACTGAGGAAGTGGACATCTTCTATGCTATCACGCCCTCCAGATCAGTGTCTCCCTATAGATGTGGAGAACAACTTCTTTTCTGGGGTTTTGGAAAGGCCTGGCTCTGGTCCTAAACCAAGGGTTAATGTGTTAGTGGAGATTGTCATGCTACCTTTTACTGTTACAGTTGCTTTGGTCAGGACTCTTATGCTTAGTTATGTTTCTAATTGAATATTGGGTGTTGTAACCCACCCAGAGCCCAATAAATCACCTTCTTTATTTCCTTTTCCCATCCTCCCCTTCCCCCTCCCTCTCCCTTTCTCCCCCTCTTCCAAGAAGAATTGAAAAATTATCTTTCTCCCCCAAAAAATCTCTTCCCCCCTAAAAATTGGGATCTCATCTCCTGCACTTTTACGATAACCTTACAAATGAAAAGGATTTATCATGTAGCGTAGTAAGTTTTTTTGACACAGCTTTTGATTGAATAAACAAATACAAGCTTACGTATATCTTGCCAGGGTATGGTAAAGAATTCAACTTATTAATTTATTAATTAATATAAAAGAAACAATACTATATAACAGTGGGAATCATTATTAGTCTGGCCGTGCCATTTTTGGATTTCAAATGCCAACATTACTAAACATGTTTTTACCATCTGCTAAAACTGTAGCAGGGTGGCATCCCACCATCAAAGACCCTCTTTAGCCTATGTAAAATGTGGATCTATAGGATGGTACCAAGAGTATTGCCGGAAGACCACATGCAGCCCATGTGTGGTGTCTAGAGCATCTTCCCCTCCCTGTTGTGGTTCCGTCTGAGGCCCCTCCGGGAACGGCTGACCTTCTGTCGGTTTCCAGCTCAGAGGGAGAGGCTGAGGAACAGGAGGTACAGACAGACGAGGAGGAGGAATCCCAGGCTGAAGAAGAGGGAGGACAGCCAGAGTCCCACCAGGGGGACCTCTCCCCAGCAAGCAGCCTGGATTCCTTAGAGGAAAGTGCACAAGCCATAATTGATCTGCGACAACGAAGAGCTACTCAGAGACGGAATCAATTGGCTAAATACTTTCAGCATTAAAGTGGCAGCAGCTGGGTTTGGGTGTGGTGCTCTTGGGAAAGGCTAAAAGGCAGACCCACCCTTCCTGGCTTGTGGAGTTTTATCTTTGAGAGTCGTGGGACCTGACTGTGAACTTTGGCGTCTTGGAATCCTGGTTTGTGCCTTTGACTATTGAAACCTTGGGGGGGTATGCCAGCAAGAAGCTTGCTGTATTGTCTGGACATCAGGACCCTGCTGTACCGTATTATATCCTGTCTGTTGGGAAGAACAGGTTTTCCTCTGTGCTTATTTTTTCCAGTTATAAAATACTTTTGGCTTTTACCAGAGTGTCTGGCTGTTTTTTCCAGTTGGTGTTGAGGTCTGGGGAAACCCAGACAGAACACCTCCCCTTCTTTCTTAGAGATTGATTGATTGATTGATTGATTGATTGCATTTATATGCCGCTCACTCCAAAACGGACACTGAGCAGCTAACAACATTTATGAATACAATACAAGTAAAAAGAGCAATAAATACATTGATAAAATCTACAATACAATAAAAACTACTATATCATTTTTAAAACCCTTGCGTACTAACAGGCAATCCTAATTCCAGGCATGCCGGAAAAGCCAGGTCTTGACGGCTTTCCTGAAGGGAGGAGATTTCCTGACCTCCTACCAACCAACCTTGTTTGGCGGACAAGACCTGGAGAAGGCCGACTCTGTGGGCCCTCTGTTTGGGGAAAGGATGTAAGGAACAGAAGATTGAGTTAATTCCAAAAAGGTGCATTCTGAGACAAATCCAATGGAAAAACTATTGTTTAAAGATTTTCAGATAGATGTTGTGCTTTGCCCTCCCCTATATTCATATTTTTTGAGGAGCTATTGCACTCTCATAAAAGTTATGAGCTTCCCCCTCTTACAAATTAGGTTCAGATAAGTTGCACTTTTGAAGTACAATCGCTTAGCTTGATACAAAGGAATGTCTGAGCTGTCAGAAGTTTTGTACTCCTGTGTTGCGGAAAACAACAGTATCATGGAGATCTCCAATGGCTATTACAGTGGTTGGGCAGCTCTATATGAAAGGTATTCTCTCAGATTTCCTGATTCAAAATGATTTGGGGTTTATAGGTGGGCAGGGGTGGGCAAAAGTGGAACCGCTCCAGAAACGGAGCTGCATGCGCAGCTTAATCACCACTGGCCGTGCATGCGCCGTGCATGCAAGATTCGGCTTCTGTGCATGTGCAACAGCCAAATCTTGCCGCCCCAGCCAGCAGCATCGGCACCTCCCACTAGGTGGGTCCAGAGAGTGTGGCACTCATCTGCAGGTGTGGAGTGCCCCTGCCACTGCTGCGGCTGCCACTGGGGCGGCCGCCAACCGTAGGGCTGGGTCCTGTGAGGCATGGTGGCAGCAGTGGTCATTCCCGGCCAGGAGCCACCAGTGGGAGGAAATCCTCCAGGGTGAGCTGGGTGGGCTGGCTGCCCCTCTCTGAACCTTGGCCTTGCTTTCCCGCTGCCCTCCTGCTACCTGTGCCCACCCAAGGGCAGCCTGGGCTTCAGCAGCACCTTGCCGGTCTTCTCCCCGGATTCTGGCGGCTTCTTGAGCAGCCTGGCCGGCAGGCGCAGCTAGTAGCAAAATGCCAGCCAGCGTGAGAATCTCCACATGTGCTGCCTGGACATCCGCTGCTCGGACAGGAGATGCACCCGCCAGAAGTGGCCGATGTAGTGGATGGCCAGGCTTCACATGTGGAGCTGCTTGTGCTGGCTGGTATTCTGCTGCTTCCTGCTGTTAAGGCATTCTCCTGCTCACCCGCCAAGGAGCTGCAAGAATCTGGGGAGGAGACTGGCAAGGTGCTACTGGAGCTCAGGCCGCCCTCAGCCAGGCACAGGCAGAAGGAGGCCATGGGAAAGCAGGGTCGAGGTCTGGAGAGGGGCAGCTCCTGTGGGTGCCATGAACCATGGTATCATGGTGCTTCTTGCTGGCTGCAGCTGCCGCTACAAGGGTGGCTCTCAGTAGGGCAAGCCCAAGTGGAGGAAAGACAAATGCACAGATGACCCAACGGCCTGGGCTCAGAAGCCCACTGTCTTGGAAGTGGGGATTGTGGGGACTGCTGGCCCCAAACCTGCTGCTGAATCTTGACCTTGTGCTACTGACTCCAGCCCCAGCAGGGTGGGCTTTCTTCATAGGCATGGAATGGGTACAATATCATTGAGGCCCTGGGACCCAGCAGCAAGGAGCCTTGCTCTGATGTTTGGTGTGGCACTGCTGCCTGTGGCACCCGGTCCTGTCGCACAAGCACAGCTGCCACAACCAGGACCCTCCTTCTCAGATGGAGCTGCGCTGGGAATAGCCCAGCCAATGCATTTGGCAGGAGTGCAACTGGGAGGGTCCCCACCACAGGCAATCATCCTGCCGGCCGCACAAGTGCAAGCTGGCCAGCCAGTCCTGGCAGAGCCGCCTTGGTTCCAGATCACATTTGATGGGTACTCCAAGAAACTGGCCTATTTCCTATACCAGGTTTGGGCGTACATCGATCAGTTCAGAACCCAGTTCCAGTGAGACCAAGAGCTGATCAACAAGATAACCAAAGGGATGAATGAGAGGGAAGCAGCAGAGTGGGTGGCATCCCCAGAACCTGATGATGCTAATGAATTCGTCTGACAGATGCGGGTCCAATTCAATGACGCAGGGTGGCAGGGAAAGTATGGGACTGACCTGAGCAACACTTGATGCACACATTCTGTGATGTCTTGGACCCAAGCTGAAAAAATCATGTGAAATCTGTGGAGACCCATGCCAGATCCAGGACTGGTATGACACAGCCATTGTCCTGGATTATGCAACCCAAGACCCCAAGAAAGCCCTGGCCAGAAGACTGGCCACAAGGCCTCTGAGCCGGTGATCCCAAACAAAGCAAGCCACACACCTGGGCCTCGAAGTGCTATAGATGTGGCCAAACTGGGCATCGGGCTTTGGAATGCTTAGTGCCAGCCCCAGTTCCACAGCCAAGAGCCAGGCTAACCCCAGGAATGTGGAACCCCCTCCACCAAAACAATCCCCAAATGTGGGATTCCAGCAGATATCCAGGAAGTATGAGTAGTTATTCAATCATACAAAACAGATACATCAAAGTTTATAAAATAGTGTTTACTTTAGAAATGGCACAGTCGAGTTAAACAGTCTGGTCATACACATTCAAATCAATCAATAATTCTCAATACAATAATAAGATTACAAGCCTGTCTTTGTCTTTGCATATCAGACATACATTACAGCTTACAAATAACTATCATCGAACACACAGAGCTTACTACATCAATCTCAGTGAATCAGCAAAAGGAACAGAAAAAACAGAGAGAGAATCATGCTTTCTGGCTCCCTCTTATGGCAATTTACAACACTACCTCTTAAAGCTATAGTATTTTAATACATACAGGCATTCACTGTTAGCTTGTTTATATATTGCAAACCCAACTGTTTTGTACATAACACCTCTCATGAAAGACTTGCTCAACCACTTGTCCAAAGGCAAGATATTCACCAAGCTGGACTTGAGGGAAGCATACTATCACATATGTATTAGGAAGGGGGATGAATGGAAGACTGCCTTTAACTGCCCATTGGTGAGCTTCCAATTCCCCACGGTCTTCATGCAATTCATCAATAAGGTTCCCTACCCTCACCGGTGCTCATTTATTTGAATGAAATTCTCATATTTAGTGATACACTAGAGGAGCACATGAAGCTAGTGCATCAAATCTTAGAAAAACTTCTGGCTGCCAAGCTATACACAAAACTTTCCAAATGCGAATTTCACAAAACCTCCCTAGACTACCTAGGATATCGCATCTCCAGCTAGGGGATAGAAATTGATTCAGGAAAAATGAAAGCAGTGCTAGACTAGTACTCCCCATGCACCTGCAAGCAACTTCAAACCTTTTTGGGCTTCATGAACTTCTATCAGTAGTTCATCCCCAAGTTTGCAGAAGTGCTGCCACTGACTGAGCTGCTAAAGACAGGTCCATTACCCACAAAGCTAAAGCTTAACCAGCCGGTTGAGTGGACAATGGAATGCCAAATAGCGTTTGAAAGGCTGAAGCGACTCTTTGCTCAAGAACCAATCCTGCAACACCCCGATCCAGAAGGGCAGTTCATAATTCAGTCAGATGCCAGCGATGTGCTGGTGGCAGAGTTGCTGTTGCAGAAAGATGAAAGGGGCTGATTTCTGCCATGAGCTTACATCTCAAAGAAGTTCACAGCCACTGAGAGGAGGTGTGCCATTTGAGAGAAAGAAAGCTATGCAGTTCATTGGGTGCTGCTCATTTGGAGGCAATTCCTAGAGGGGGGCAAAGTACCATTCAAGGTGTGGACAGATCAGAAGAACCCTGAAGCATTGAAAACTCCCAGGAAACACTCACCAAAAAGAAGTATGCTGGGCACAATACTTCAGAAGATTCAAATTGGAACTGAAGCACATCCCAGCTGGGAAGAATTTATTGGCTGATGCATTATCAAAAGAACCACAATATGACAGCCAAAGAGTGCAAGAAGTCCACTTCATCATTTCCCACTCACCAGGAGAAACAGCAGCCCCAGCCCTCACCCAGGACCAAGTCAGACAACCAAATGCTCCTAGTCAGGACAGGTGGACAGCCACACTGAAAGCAGCCCTGCCTGGCGATCCCTGGTTCAATGACAACAAGGAGATCTTGATGATGAGTGAAGGCTTGACCTGGAAGCAGTCCAAACTATATGCACCTGCCATCCTCAGATTGAAAGTGTTCCAACAAAGACATGATTCCAAACTGGGAGAGCATTTTGGATTCCTAAAAACTCTCTATCTAGCCCAGAGGCAGTTCTGGTGGCCAAAGATGAAAGCTGAGATGAAAGCTATGTAAGAAGCTGTGCCACCTGCACAACCAGGAAGCATTGGCCAGGGAAAACACATGAACTGCTGCAGCAAGTGGTCAATCCCAGCAAGCCCTGGAAGGAGATCACCATGGACTTCATCATGGACTGTTATCGACTTGTTTTCCAAGCAAGCCCACTTCATTGCTTACTCAGGCCTACTGTGGGCCAGGAAACTAGCAAAACTGTTCCTCAAACACAGCTACTGCCTGCATGGCATCTCAAAAAGAGTCATCTCTGACCGAGGCATGCAGTTCACTGCCAAGTTTTGGAGAGAGTTCCTGCGAGCAATTGGCTCCACGCACGGGCTCAGCTCAGCTTTCCATCTGAGTACAAATGGAGCAGCGGAACATGCAAACACAATGGTGGAACAATACACCCATTGTTATGTAGATTACCAGCAAGACAATTGGTCAGAGCAGTTGCCTTTTGAAGACATGGCATATGACAACGCTGTTCATAGCAGCATTGGACTAACCCCTTTTCAGGTTACCAGCAGCAATGAGTATGTTCCCATGCCTGAGTTACCTACAGAGGTTCCCACCTCAATGTTCCTGACTGAATGCATTGAGATGCTGAAAAAAGGAAGGGAAAACACCAAGAAAGCACTAGTGAATCAGCTCCTAGTTAAGATTTCCTAAAGTACAGAATAATGGCTTCAGAATTACTTTATTCCAACCCAACAGAATGTTGGAAATTATATAAAGACACTCAGGGTTCTATCAGTCCAACACCAGGATTAATTTCTGAAAACAAAACAAAAAAGAAACATTTTTTTACAGAAGAAGCCAGGAAAAGGAAAACTGAGTTTACAAATGGTTGGATTTGAGTGGGGAGCTGTGAAAAAAAGACTGCAGGAAATAAACCCCCAAGCTGTATCCCTTTGAGAAGTGTATTTGACATCATTTATGATCTTACCAGTTATGGGCAGCCAAAATTTTACTGCCACACTGTGGGTATGGATTATTTTGTGGGTGTGGCTTAATGATCATGTGACTGTGCGGGAGTGGCTTGCCGGCCATGTGACCATGTGGGAGTGGCTTGAACAATCATCATTGTTCAAGTGAACTGTTAAGTCCTTGACTTACAACCTTACCAGGTGTCGCTCGCTGTGGTGACAATTTGCTTCTCATTTCCTGCGTTCTCCTTTCTGGGTTGCCCCCCCGCCTCCGGCTGGGTAGCTAGTCCAACAGGTGCTGCCAGAAGCATAAGTGCTGCCAACGCTGCTTCCACCCGCGCCTTCTGCTTGCACCTCAAGCGGGAGGTGGCCACGTGAGGCTGGAAGGGAGCTGGACAGGAGAGAGGGAAACTCATCCGAGGCCAGGAAGGAGGAAAGAGGAAAAAAGCAAGGAGTGCAGATGCAGCAGCAGGGAAAAATAGGAGACGTGAGGCGAGACTAGTAATCCAGGAAGTGACAGCTGCCGATCAGCTGGAGCTGCACATGCATCTTCATTTCTGCCAGTGGAACTGCGTTTCATCCCGTCCTGCCTGCTGCCCATCCCTGGATCTTACCATTAGCAGAGATGTAGAAAAAGTTCAAAGTAATTTAGAGCAAACATAATCTCATATTCTATTCCCATATAAAAACACATCATTTTTGTATTCAAGCTAATCTGAAAATATTCCAGGAAGGTTGGAGAATCTTTTTTTTTTGGTTTCTGACTTCCAGATTTTCTCCCTCTTTCACTTCTCTATGCAGTTGTTTTCACATTGTTTTCAAAAGATAGCAACTAGGAGAATTAACAGAAGGAGCAGTAGCTAAAAGTGTTATTTATTGATTTATTTATTGGATTGCTAAATCTCATCGACTGACATTGAATAACAATTCTCTACCACTTCTCTGATCATTAAATTACCACAGTCACCAAAACATCATCTAGGTTAGATATCTCAAATTCATATTTACTGATCTGGAATAACCACTATTGCTGCCTCCTGCATTTATTTTGCACTCAAAATGAAAAAAAATTGAAGCCTGGATTATGAGCTTTCCCATTCATATCACAGCCACAAATGCATTAGGTGGTCTTCGGCAATCCACTCGCAGCATGGGTGAAATGCTACCAGTTTGGTCCAGTTTGCAGGAACAGATAGTAACAAATGCTTTTAAAAAGTTAAAAGAAAAGTTTCCAATCTTTAAAAAAAACTTTTTAAAAAGCATTTTTACTACCCATTTGTTGGAACGGGTAGTTAAAAAATGCTTTAAAAAGGTTTTTTTTTAAAGGTTCCAATGATCAGCTGTTTGACAATCAGCTGAGCAGTTGATCTGAACCTTTTTATTTTTAAATCATTTTTTATTACCTATTCACCCGAACTGTGATTCTGTTAGGTTCCTGCTTGTTCCAGGAGCCATTTTGTGTGAAATCCAGCTGTTTCTTCATTGTGTGTGAGTCAGCTGCATAGGAGTCCGTTGTGTAACTTTTGTGTTATTTTTGTGTAAAGTGTGAAAGTTGGTTTTTGAGCTCACTAGGTCATATGCCCACCAAGCCATGATCACCAAACCACGACCATCAAGCAACACCCATAGGATAGGGAAAATATTTAGATTTCACTATTGAATCACAGCCTCCAACTGTATATTAGGTAGAGGTAAGGGTTAGTGATTAATCTCAGAGTATTTTTCTAATTGAAAGCAGCCTTTTTAGTGTCCGACTCACCAAAAATTAATTTATCCCTTTTTTCTTCATTCTTTTATAGGTTTACCTTATCCTTCATAATCTCCACACTTAAAGAAACAAGGTAAAATCTCTCTCTAGTTTCTCCATGCCTTTACCTTATGTTCGATAATTTGAAATATAAAATGACTTCAAGAGACTGAGCGCAGTAGCTTGGATGTAATAGACTATTTTATGATTGAAAAAGAAGGAACAGAATTCCACAAACTGGGACTATCACATGTGGATGACAAAAATCTGAATGGACACTAGACGGCAGGAAACTTAGATTTTCTGCTACCTTCTCCTTCCTACCCAATGGTCATTTGGATTTCTGCCGGCCTATTCAAGGTCAGATTGCCTGCAGGAAGTGTTACCAAGCCAACTATTAACTTTATTAGCTTCCACCAAATTTATCAAATTTTAAGTTAAAAGTAAGACGAACCAATATTTGCTGCCATATTTTAATTTCAAAAGTGGTCTTTCTCCAGTTGCAGTGAAATGATAACAAAGCCATTGAGATGGCTGCACAAAGTTAATTCGGAGTGAAGGCAGCAACTCCACCGACATAGTCATGATAGAAGTCCATACGAAGAAAACAAGCTGAAAAAAGGAATCGACGTAAAAGCCACAGTTTATTTGCGCTAAAGATTTGCTAGAGCAATATATGGTGAGTGCTGACAGAATACATGTCAAAGAAAATATGAAGAAATACCACTATGCTGCTGCATTGACAACAATTACCCTCCAAATGCCTGAGAAAGGTACATTTTACAGAGGGGGAAATGTTCACCGTATGTTTCCCCTTATTTGGTTTAGCCATAGAAATGAGCAAGGGAAGACACACAATGCCCCTTGTTAATGTTAGCAATGACCGCTGAATGGCACCAGCAAAGTATGCTGGCAATGTTTAACAACCCATCTGTCTTTCACCTTTTTCTGCTCAACAGAAACCTTTGTTTGAGCCATATCCTCATTCAGGCAGACTGTTATCTACTTATCTGAAATATTAATCTGAGATGAGGCACTGTATCATTGTTAAAACAAGCTTTATTATTTTAAATGACCTCTTGTGTAATAGTTTAAAGCAACAAACTATTTTTATAGGAAAGGAAAATTTTGCATTTGTCTCTATTGCTGCAAAGGGACTCATTCATACTGTGAAATTAAAATGGGGGAGCAAATAAGTCAGCAACTACAGATGGCATTTGAATATTCATGTTTCTAATAAAGAATTGAAATGCTAGAGACATTTCCCCCTTTTTCTTTCATTCGACACCAAAATTGTTAATAATGTTAGATCAATGGATGCCAGTTTTATAATGTATACTTGCAGAGTATAGCATTTAACATAATAATATGTTAAATGCTATACTCTGCAAGTATACATTATTTAATTAAAAGTAGTGAAATCCGGGCAGTCGTGAAGCTTGTGAATGAGAAGAGCTGGAGAAAGCATCTTAAGTTGGCTCTTTGTGCAAAAGGTCAAAGGGAAGGCTTTGGGACCAACACAATCCTATACAAAATTTTCCATATTACTTGTTTATTTAAAACTTATAGAATTTGGGGGGGGGGGGTTAGCAGAAATTTAAAGCAAAGCTGAACGACAATAAAAATTAATGCAATTGCTGAAGTAGCAAAAACAGAACACTATCTCTACCAGTCACTTTTTAAAACAATTATTTTATTCTTTAAGTGGGAACTTAAATGATTAAATAAAAAACTTAAATTAGAACAATAATGCAATGAAATAAACATTTGGATTAATCAGATTCCCTCAAAGCCAACTAAATAAATTTAAAAACCCTACAATGGTCCACCAAATATTAAATCTCAATCAAAATCAGCCAATACGATTTGAGTTTAGATTGATAGTAATAGATAATTTGGTAAATCTCCCACAATAATATATAAGACTGTGCCCTGCAGTCAAGGGACCCTTGAAATTATAGATCATGTCCTGTAATATTGTATCCTTGATGAGGATCCTAGACCTATCTTATAACTCTGTACTTGGTAAAACATCTAGGAAGTTTTGATTTTTTTAATGTATAGTTGTTATCCGATCAATATGATTCAATCTTCTTGAACATAGCCAATTTTTTAATATTGCTCATAAAATTAGACAGACTTTGACTGTTCATTGACAAGCCTACCACCTCATATCTTTATTCTATTTTTTATTTTTTAATATGTTTCTTTCTGTAACTTTGGTCTGAGATCATAATACAAATTTGTTTCTACTCTGAAAGCAAGTGAGGAAGCAAGGAAGTAAAAAGCTTTAAATGATTTCCTGGTACTTTATAATATGGAAAACAAAATGGTATCTGTGAAGAACTCCAGGAATAGATTAAATTGTCTCTCTCCTTTATCTTCCCTCCTTATTTCCCCTGTCAGGCCCTCTTGGAACAGTCCACATGGTCCCAACAAAATATATGAAAGGTGGAAAATATTTTATTTGATATGCAGGTCATAAGTGATAATTATTTTTCCTTTCAAAGCCTGTCACAATAAGCCACACTCAACTTTTGATTTTAAGAGACTTTTACCCTTGCATTAATGAAAGGCAAGGAAAGCAAGCTTTATGAATTTAGTTTGCTAAATTAACTCCAAGTTAAAAGATTTTTCTTTCCTGGAGTTACCAAACCATGGCTGTAAGTGCATATTGTTGGCACCCTGTCACAAACGACTGACCAAATTCCCAAGTTGTTGAATACGAGGGAAGAAGAGTCATTAAAACATTTCAGCTTTTCCAGTATTTTAAAATTGAGTTGATGGGAGGATACATGTTGTTTTGAATTTATGGTTCATTTGTCACTTTTAATATTTTGGAGCATAATCTAGCTAGAATGAAATACCTGTAATCACTCTCAATAGGAAATGTAAGTATATGCTGCTTTCTAGTATAATCATTGATTATTTAAAATGTAATTTTGATAGGATTCTGCTACTTGACATACTTTACACTATCTTTTTAATATATCTCACAAAAAATGCAGAGAGAGTATCAAATACTGTATCACATTTTCACAGGAAGTTTAAGTATATAATAGAATCACTGGAATATTACAGTTTATCTTGTATGTAGAAATTGTAATCTAATGCAAGTATCATCTAATCCTGGTGTAATAAATTAAATGATTTTGAGGGATTGATGGCATTGTGTGTTTTGTGTATATTCTGAGTACAAATTAACAGTTTCAGAACAATAGGTGTTTTTAAAGAATCACTTTGATGTTCACTCACTGTGCATCTGAGTGTATGTTTTATAAAAGCAAACACACACACTACCCTGTTTTAAAAGAGCAAAACTTTTTTTTAAAAAAGAAGAGAAAAGAGCTTGAATCCAAATTTTCAGAAAGGTTCAGGTACAGCCATGCAGTGAATCAATGTGTTCAATTAGTACCTGGTTATGACTGAAATTGACCTGGTGGCAAATATGAAATATCAAAGCGCTTGTCAGCACTCCTGAATGGGACAAAGAAAAGGCACATTAATGATTAACTCTGCTAAAAGCTCCAGCTTTTGTATTCCCATGGTGCTTGGCCTATCAGGCAGCCATGTGACATGCTCGGGCCATTTTCTAGCAGATTGGAGAAAGCTAGAGAGCAAACACAGGTGCTTTTCAGCCAGCCGTGCTGTCAGGGACAACCACAAACAGCCACAGCTATGCTTGGCTAAATTAACCCCTCTGTTTGCCTCCATCTTGGCTTCCCGGAGATCGCACTGGGTGAAGCCAGGCAGCCTTTGCTCCTGGCCTATGCTATTCACACTCCTCCCCCACCCCACGATAAAAGAATGTTTTTGCTTTTAAAATCAGTCAGTATCCTTGAGGAGATTCAGTTTAAAGATCTGGTAAACTACTTTAAAGTGCTTCATTCTGAACTTTAAAATAAACAAATCAAATGAGTTTGCTTCTTCATTCCCAGAATAATTATTTTGGTGATGTAAACATTTGTGATGACAGTGGGGCATACATCAAATGGGAGCCCCATCATTCAAGATTACCTTTTGTCAAAGGGTATTTACAGTGCAAGTAAAACTATTTAACACTACACATTTGGAATAATGACACAAGGAGTTCTTTCTGTGCACTTGGGTTTGCACAGACAAGCTTTCCAATGGATTGCAACCTTGAGCACTCCGTGGCCAGAAAGAAAGGTACAAATGGATGATGGATGATGACGATATTGAACAGCATTTGTCAGCATGGAGTCCATAGAATAATATAAGCAACAAGAAAAATCCTTGCCTGAGGAGCCTGCAATATAGGTTGAAGTTTATAATTTACTTATATTATTGACATTATGCTGTAAATTTTAAAATAGTCACTGCTCTCAAATATGCAGTTTAAACAATGGACACTATTTTTATGTTTTTATTTCTTCCATGAAACATCAGACTTACTTTATTTTCTTATTCAAATATTAATATTAGTACTTCATTAAATGAAATGAGGCCAACTGTAGTTTCACTAATATAATAAAGAGCAGACTTTGTGCCTTTCATGTGATATTCCACATGTAGAATTTTTTTTATATCAATGGTCATGTCTATTTTTTTTCACTTTTAG
This sequence comes from Erythrolamprus reginae, assembly GCF_031021105.1. NCBI lineage: Eukaryota > Metazoa > Chordata > Lepidosauria > Squamata > Dipsadidae > Erythrolamprus > Erythrolamprus reginae. Next base: position 149,215,599 of record NC_091952.1, on the reverse strand, counting down.
GAGTGAAACCTATAAACACAGCTCCAGAGTTCTTTGCAAACATGAGCTCATGACCAGTAACTCATATCAAGGAAGGATGGTTGTTGGCAATGAGCAAAAAAATGCATATTCTATATATAACTTGCTGCTATATACTTCATTTTTATCCCATTTTAATAAGCAATAGCCCAAGAAATTCGATTATAGGGCTACCATATCTGTTCTGCAAAACTCTGGATGGCCACTAGATGGCAGCAAAATTCAGTTATGTTTATATATTTGTTGATCTAAGAGATATTTGCAACCCAGATGTGTAGCTTTATAATTATAATGTTTTAATAATTTCAATTAGGAAGGAATTGTACATACATACCTTGTGGAGTAAATTTTGCAGAATTCAGTAGAACTTAATTCCAAGGAGAGTTTTGCTGGACTGCACGGGCTGCATATTCTTTTCTATATTCAGAGAAGTGGTACTGGCATTTCTATTTTGACCTGTGAAAGTAACAGCAAATCAACAACAAATAAGGAATTTCATTAACACTGTATACCAACTTCCAGCTATTTACCAGTGTTTCACATGCAGTAGCACAGTAATGAACCATTATACCCCTGATATCTACTCAGTTTTATAAAAGCTCCACTATTTTCTGTGCTGCGTGACTATCTCTAGTTATTTGGGCAGAGGCCATTCATCCAGACTCATTGTGTCCTCAGACATGGCACAGACAGTGACCAGCTGCCTATGGCATTAAAGAGCTATGCTGCACAGAGTTTGCCTTTTAGAGGATCTGGCACTCAGCCTAAGTAATTTAGACTTTCTTCAGGAGGCATATTCACTGTCTGACTTGTGACGCCCAAGCAGAATTGTACAGCTGTTACTTTTAGCCTAAAATCTGGAGTAAGTAACCCCTATTTGTTAAAAATGTGATGTGAGATCCAGCAAATCACTTTATTCTTTTGGGATTAGTCGGCTTCATCCCTTTTGCAGTTCTGAAGATTGCATGAGTTCTAAGGGGAACATTAACAATATACATATTAGCAAGGTGATCAGATATAGACAGGAGAAGGTTCTTGAGCTTTTAACAGCTGCATTGATGTAGAATTTCAGCAGCTGCACATTTGTAGCCCTCCGTGACTAGTCACATCTGCCAAACGTTTCTTCTCAAGACAGGTACATTTGACAGACTGCAAATACCTTGCTGCCCTCCATTACCTATATTCTTGTATCCTTGTTTTAAACACATTGAAAGTGACTATTCTCCAACCCCATTCCAAAAGATTCTGGAGAACATCTCTCCAAAATTGGGGGGGGGGGACACACCAAGATTAATGCAACCTGAATAAATGTATTGAAATATAAATTTAAAAAATTATATAAATTTATTTAAATATCATTAATGAAATGTTAATAGGAATTCCCATTCTCCCCCATCCCAAATCTTGCAGAACTTTGCAGGTGCTATCAAGAGTATATATGATGGCTAACCCATGGCATGCATGCCACAAGTGTCACACGGAGGCCTCTCTGCAGACACGCAAGAATTTCAGTAGCTGCAGATCTGTAGCCTTCTATGACTAGTCACATCTGCCAAACTTTTCTTCTCCACACAGCTATTCAGACTGCAAATATCCTGCTGCCTTCCATTACCTAACATATTTTTCGGAGTGTAAGACGCACTTTAGTTTTTGGGGAGGAAAATAGGGAAAAGAATCTGCTTGCCAGATATTCATCTGGGTAGCATCCCCAGTCTGGTCAGTTGCAGCACGTTATTTTATCCCCTGATTAGGGCTTTTAAAAAACCTTATTTGGAGATTATTTATGACCTTGTTCATCTTAAAAATGGAGATGAAAGTATAAGTTTTGAATAAACAAATTCTCATGTAATAGCCATCAACAAAATATTTAAAATTATTATTTTCAACACAATATTCAAATTGTGTGTTTCCCTTTTGATGTCTCTCTCTCTCTCTGTGTTTGTGTGTGTGTGTATGCATATGTATGTACCGTGGTACCCCTCCCTAAGAACGCCTCTACTTAAGAACTTTTCTAGATAAGAACCAGGTGTTCAAGATTTTTTTGTCTCTTCTTAAGAACCATTTTCTACTTAACAACCCCAGCCCAGAAAAATTTCCCAGGAAATTTGAGAGAGGCACAAAGCCCCAGCCAGTTTCCTGCCATTCCCCCTTTAATCCTGGCCATCTCGGGTTTTTCTGGGCTGCCAGAGGAGCCTTTCGATGGCGCTTAAGGAGGCTTTGGCAGTCCAGAGTGAACGAAGCATTTTCCTTTCTCTGGGCAGTTGGAGAGGAAATAAATCACTTCACTGTGGTGACTCCCTCATGCTGCCTCCCAAACACCCAGTGTGAGGTTGCCTCCTGGAGTGTCTGGGCATGGAAAGGCAAAAGGGCGTGCTTTGCCCCGGATGGATAACTTTGGCTTCAGCCAAACCGGGGAGTCACCACAGTGAAGGAAAGGTGCCGGCTACAAAGTGAGTGAGCGAGCGGAGAGGGGAGCCCTTCAGCATGGGAAGGAAGAGGAAGCAGGTAGGAGCAGCAGCCACCTTTCAGTCAAAGGAGCGGGAGGTTCCCCCCTCTCACCCGCCTGGGTTTTTCTCTCTGGCACAGTGTATGGGAGGCAGCCTCATGCCGGGTTTATGGGAGGTGCGTGCTCCTCCTTGCTACCTCAGAGTCCCTCTTTTTTTTTTAAGCCTTAAAGTTTTGGATTTTTTTGATTCCCCTCCTCTCACCTTCTTCCTTCGGCAGTGACTGTCCTCCTCCTCTTCTTCCTCCTCCTCCTCCCACCCAAATTCTGAGCTTTTATTTATTTCCTAATGGGTTTCCTTTTACATTGATTCCTATGGGAAAAATTGCTTCTACTTACAAACTTTTCTACTTAAGAACCTGGTCATGGAACGAATTAAGTTCTTAAGTAGAGGTACCACTGTACGTGTTTTTGTCAGAATCACCCTGGTATTCCCAAATATGGGAGGGAGCATACTGCTTCCTTTTACCATTCGGCCCCTCCAGGGGCCATTCAAGGCAGCTAATTTTATAGCTGACAGACTATATTCTATATATGTAACATATTTTTGCTGATAATAAAAAGGAAGGGAGACTAGTATAGATCTATTTCAAGGTATTTTGGTCTCATCAGCTAGCTATACCCTTACCGGGATTTGAACCTGGGCAGTCTGCCTGTAAGGGAGTAGCTTTAACCTCTAGGCCACATATTCTCCTTCTGTCTCAACTTGTACCAGGGAAGAGTTATATGTTTTCTTCTGTTGAATCACCCTGGTATCCCCATCTATACTAGTCTCACTTCCTTTTCATAATATGTTACAGACACACAGACACACACACAGAGAGAGAGAGAGAGAGAGAGAGAGAGAGAGAGAGAGAGAGAGAGAGAGAGTATAGATCTATTTCTTTTGCTCTCTTGCTAGAGATACCCTTGCTAGGATTTGAACCAATAGACTTCTGCCTGTAAGGCAGGATATTAACCTCTAGGGCTTACAGGCTCGCCTCCAAATCAGCTTGTACCACGGAAGATCCATATGCTTGTTTTCTGTCAAATCACCCTGGTATACTCAAATATGGGAGGAAACATACTGCTTTCCTTTTTGCCTCTCGGCCCCACCTGGGACCATATCCAAGGCAGATAATTTTTTTTATAGTTGACAAACTATAATGTATAACATATTTTGCTGATAAGTGAAAAGGGAGACTAGTATAGATCTATTTTGAGCTCTTTTGCTCTCTTCGGCTAGGCATACCCTTGTCGGGATTTGAACCATCCATATGATTATTATTAAAATGATTATTAAAAATAAAAGTTGGACAAGCGGGGAGGAAAGAATGGGAGGGGAGGTGGATTCTGCTATCACTCTAGCAGCTACCTCCAGAGTTAAACTCCCTCACTGAGTCCCCAGGACAATTTGCAGAGCCATGTCTTTAGACTCTCACCGAAAGATAGGAGGTTGGGGCCAAATCTTACTCTGGAGGGCAGGATGTTCCAAAGGGTGGGTGTGGCAGAGAAGTACGGTATCTTCTTTTGGATCCTAACAATTGGAGCTCTTTGATCAACGGGATCTGCAGTAGACCTTCTCTGCTAGTCTATGAAGAATGGGCTAGACTTAGCAGGCCAACACAGTCCATCAGATAACCTGGATCTATGCCATCATCAGCTAGAAGGAATCAGACTGGGATAAACTGGTTTATACTTGAATTGTAGAATTGTGTAAACTGCGTAAGGTGGATAGATTCAGTTACAATGGTGATGGGGGAATCACTGAAAGAGCTGAAAGATCAAATCAGAAAGACAGATCATTATAGAGAAAATCTATCCATGTGGTCAGTAAGAGTCGATAACAACTTGACGGCACGTAATCAATCAAGTGGGCATTGCCTTCTTTAATTAGCGATGGTTTTTCAGGCTCCCAGGATTTCCAGCTCTTAATTGGAAAACCATCTTGGGTCCTTCCGCATGGCAAATACAAAGTAACAACTTTATTTCTCTCTTCGGCTAAGGATAAACTGAGAACAGCAAAGAATTTGTAACCTATCACTAAGGCATCTTATTGTTTGAATCATGATGCAACGGGGAAAAAAGTTCACACCCCAATAATCATTTCATTTATTTACATTCCTAAATAATATGGAGTGATTCTGATTAGAAGCATCTATTTATTTCATTACAAAATGGAATCAACATGAAGCACAATTTCCTATTACTCTGAAACAACTACCTTAGAAAAGAGCAATTATGACCAAGCATGTACTGGTATTTCATTCTGCTATTTTTACTTTCTTTAAAAAAATATATATGTGGAAGTGAGTTACTTGTCCATATCTATTACAGCAGCAGCACTGATTTTAGCAGCGAAGATTGGACACTGGGCCCATTTTATAAGATGAATGATTGGTATGAGTGGGATGGTTGGGGTGGGTGGGGTTATGATATGGATGAGGTGAATGGAAATGATATGAATGGTATATTTGGCCCACCTGATGCTAGAGAGGCAGGAGGGGAGGGGGCACCTATCTCTGGGGTGGCAGAGGGTCGGAAAATTCCGGTGTTGCTGGGGAGAGGAAGATATGGCGGGAGCCACGGAGCTAGCTGTTCCAGGAGAAGGAGAGATCACTGCCTAATAGCAATCCCCTGTTCTGGCTCCGTGAGCTCAACCCTGGGTACTGGTGACGAGTGTAATTCTGTCACTGGACTCAGGCTGCTGCTACTCAATGCCAAGTCGGTGGTAAATAAAGCTCTCCTCATCTGGGTTTTGATCCTGGATGAGGAGGCCGACCTGGCATGTGCGACTGAAACATGGCTGGGCCCAGAGGGAGGAGTTCCTCTCTCTGAAATTTGCCCAGCCGGGTTTCAGATATGGCATCAGCCTCGACCCCAGGGAAAGGGGGGAGGAGTGGCTATTATAGCCAGGGAGAGCCTTTGCCTGCGTAGACTTGTTGCTCCAGAGATTGCGGGCTGTGAGTCCCTCCTAGTGAAGTTGGACTTAGGGGTTCAGGTGGGCTTGTTGCTCACATACCTGCCTCCCAGCTGCGTGTCAACAGCCCTGCCTGTGCTGCTCGAGGAGGTAGCCGGGCTGGCGGTAGGATTCCCCAGACTTATTGTCTTGGGGGACTTTAACCTGCCGTCGCTCAGTGAAACCTCTGGGCTAGTGCAGGAGTTCATGGCCACCATGACAGCCATGGACCTGACTCAAGTAATACAGGGTCCGACTCTTGAAGGGGGGGCATGCACCCGACATGGTATTCCTCTCTGGGCAATTGAGTAATGGTATGAGACTAAGGGGCTTAGAAGTGTTGCCTTTGTCATGGTCAGACCATTTTCTATTGCGGCTTGACTTCCTGGCTCCAATCCTTCTCCACAGGGAGGCGGATCTGATTAGGCAATTCCGCCCCAGATGCCTGATGGACCCAGAGGGCTTTCAGAGGGCGCTTGGGGTTATTCCAGATGCACTCATCCAGAGTTCGTCGGAGTCTCTTGCTGAGGCCTGGAAAAAGGCTGCAGCGGAGGGTCTTGACCGGATTGCACCGTTGCGACCTCTCCGTGGCACTAGACCCAGTAGAGCTCCATGGTTCAACAAGGAGCTCCGGGAATTGAAACACCAGAAGACACGTCTAGATGGAGGAAGAGTAAGTCCGAATCCGATCGAACACTTGTAAGAGCTTATATTAAGACTTACAAAGTGGCACTCAAGGCGGCAAGATGCGCGTATCATGCTGCCTTGATTGCATCAGCGGAATCCCACCCGGCCGCTCTGTTTAGGGTGACCCGCTCCCTTCTTAACCAGGGGAGAGTTGGGAAGCCCTTACAGAGTAGTGCCGAGGATTTTAACACGTTTTTCACTCACAGTCACTCATGCCCTCATCACCTCGAGGTTCGACTACTGTAATGCTCTCTACATGGGGCTACCTTTGAAAAGTGTTTGGAAACTTCAGATCATGCAGAATGCAGCTGCGAGAGCAATCATGGGCTTCCCTAGGTATGCCCATGTTTCACCAACACTCCGCAGTCTGCATTGGCTGCTGATCAGTTACCGGTCACAATTCAAAGTGTTGGTTATGATCTATAAAGCCCTTCATGACATTGGACCAGAATATCTCTGGGACCGCCTTCTGCCGCACAAATTCCAGCGACCAGTTAGGTCCCACAGAGTTGGCCTTCTCTGGGTCCTGTCGATGAAACAATGTCGTCTGGCGGGACCCAGGGGAAGAGCCTTCTCTGTCGCAGCCCCAACCCTCTGGAACCAGCTCCCCCCTGAGATTAGGATCGCCCCCACCCTCCTTGCCTTTCGTAAATTCCTTAAAACCCACCTCTGCCATCAGGCATGGGGGAACTGAGACATCTCCCCCAGGCCTATATAGTTTATGTATGGCATGCTGTGTGTATGTCTTTTTAAATTATGGGTTTTTAGATATTTTTAAATACATTAGATTTGTAATTGTACAGTTTTTATTATTGCTGTGAGCTGCCCCGAGTCTACGGAGAGGGGTGGCATACAAATCTAATAAATAATAATAATAATAATTATTATTATTATTATTAAATTTATTTAAATATCATTAATGAAATGTTAATAGAAATTCCCACTCTCCCCAATCTCAAATCTTGCAGAACTTTGTAGCTGCTATCAAAAGTATATATGATGGCAAACTTATGGCACGCGTGCCGCAAGTGTCACATGGAGCCCTCTCTGCATGAACACAAGCCATTGACCAGCTGAGCTCCACTGCACATGTGTGCGTGCCTGCTGCCGGTCAGCTGATTTTAGAGTCAGACACACACATCCTTTCTCCTCACTTTCTGTAGCCCGTGCCTTCCCAGATCTTTGGAGATTCCACCCCAGCACTGTTTGGGCACGCAAGGCTTGCCTTCCCCTTGGCTCCATTTGGAAAAAGGGGGCTCCCCCCTCCTAGCTCTGTTTGGGGATTGGAGGCCAAAACAGAGGGCCATTGCATTGTGATTGTGGGCACTCGCACATGTACAACAGGGCACTCACACACAATTTCTGCACCCGAGGGAAAAAAGGTTCACCCACACTGGTATATAGTGTCTGGCTGGAATCTTAGTCTGAGAGTCCCTTGACTAGTCAAACAAACAGAAATAATACAATAACGTATTGTCTGGATTAAATTATCATGCTGGGAGAGAATCTGAAGGTGTTTCTTTTAGAAGAAATATAATTTGAGGCTTCTTATTATGTTTGTGTGCTTTTTTCCAATCTTTGAAATAGGAGGAAAGTATATCAGTATAAAAAGTACAGCCCCCTACATCTTTTGCCTCTAGGGCTCTTTTACTTTTTACTTTCCTCTTCTACATCATGTCCACAGCATGTTTCCTACAGATAGTGTGCAAAGTGACATCTTTTAAGTCTTATAGCAATCCATGGGTAACAGCAATCAGATCTTTTTGCTCAAGTGGCACAATTTATTACTTTGTGTTCTGTCTGGGTCACTCCGGAAGCCAAGACCAACCCAAAAAGAGAATCCAGACACACGGGTAAAAGGCAAAGGCAGTTTTATAAAATTCAAGAAAAACACAGGTAACAGAAAATGTCCTTACAAACAGGAAAATGCTGTATCTTCAGATATATCCACGAAGGCAAAAGTCCATGCAGCAATACAGAATTCTTGCTGCCAAGCCGAGGCTGTAGATAGCAGACCTACACCTCCCACGGGTCTTCCAAAGCTGCTGGGCCACAAGCCAGGAACAGAGACGCCGAGAAACAAGACAGGATAACGCAACTCCAAACTGATAACACTCCACATGGCTTCAAGGGCTTGCCTGCCTTTTAAACCCTGCTAAGGAGGACTACACCCAAACCCAGCTGTTCCTAATTCAGTGTTGATAATACTTCTTTAATTGCTCCTTTCTTTGATCTGACCGTCTCTGTCGCATGTCAATGAGGGCTTGTGCGTCATCACCTAATGACTCCAAGCTACTGGCTGGGGAGAGGCCCCCCCCCCCAGGGCTCTCATGCTGTTCTCCTTCATCCCATTCCTGATTTTCCTCTCCCCCGTCTGACTGTTCAGCCCCCTCCTCTTCGCTGTCATCCTCCTCTGGGCATGGAGCCAGCAGAGACACAGCTGGTCCCTGAGCAGCCTCAGGCTGAAGCACAACACTTTGTGATCCTAATAATGTCATGAAACAAATAACTTTATTTTTGTGTGTCAGTTAGAATATCAACACTCTGCCTTCGAACCTGACGGGAGCTCCAGCCGCAACAGTGGCAGAAGGAAAGTTCCAGAGCAGCAGCAGCGGTGCTCCAGAACGGAGTCCCTTGGGGCCCTGGGAAAGCGCACAGTAAGGAGTTGATCCTTTGGATCCTCCCAGTCTGGAAGATGCTGCGGGAGAAACTACCAAGAGGGCCAGCAGGCTTCTCTGTCTGCATGAGCCTGGGGAGTGGTGGAAAGGAAGTGCCAGAAACTCAGCTACTACACATGTGCAAAAATACCCGGGTTAATTTTTTTAAAAATTATTTAAAAAAATAATAATGACCGCCCACGGATCGTCATCCACAGAACCAGTTCTGTGACATCACTGTAACACCACCACCAGTTCAGGTGAATTGGACCAAACCGGAGGAACCCACCTCTGCTTAGGTCAAATGTCTAATTCCCATGTCTAATTTCTCTAAAATAAGAAAGATTACACTCTATAAATGAGAGAGCGGTTCAATCTCAAAATGTTTACGAAGGCCCAGAGCCCAGCAACTGGATACGAGGGATAAGAGGGGTGGTCTCATAGCAGACGTGCAGGACCTAATGGAGCTCAGAAATTTGCTGACTTGTGAATGCTTTCCTCCATGTGCCTTATGTCCACATAAAGGAATTTGTCTTGCAATATGAGGCAAAATAGTACTTTCTATTGTGACACCTCAGGCTGCCTCAGAAACAGGCTAGCAATGAGATGGAAGTTAGGTTGCAGGGATATGTCTTTGAAAAATAATTGGTGGGGTTTCTTTGCACTATGGCAAGCAGGCTGTATAGTTGAACAAAAAGGGAAACAAAATGAATGTGCTGTTTTTATTGAATGAATAATGAATCAGATTTTGGTTTTAATAATAAAATAGATTAACCAAATGAAAAAAGCTTGAACATGCATACAGGCACAAATAAAAGATGCAGTCAAGCACGCAAATCCTAGTGCTGTAAAAAGTTAGGCATACTATCTCATCAAGATCCTATAATTTTCTTCTTGACCTTTATTTTCAGTTGAATATAGTAGGACAAGAATTGTATAGTAGGACTTGGATTAGTAAACTTGTAGACATGGTTGAACTACCTTTTATAATTTCAAGATCAATCTGTTTATGTAGGGATTCTCTGGAAAAATTAAAGGTAGTTGGCTATCCAGAGGGATAGGAGAAAAAAGATCCTTTCTGTTTTCTAGTGGTTGGATCCCAAGTATACTTAGATTGAAAAAAAAGATATTCAAAGTCTTGGAGGTTAATCTGATAATCATAAAGTTCCATGTTTCAGAAACAATTATGATTCAATATAATGTTCTTCCCAGACTGAGACAAGATTTACTAAGATCAATACTAACAATGAATTATTTCTATAAATAATGCATCATATTGAACTTTACATTGAATAAATAATGATAAATATATGTTCAGATAGCTTTACTGTATATGACATCTTTCTTAGAGGAATTCAAGATAGGATATGTAATGCTCCCTTTTCCTATTCTTTCTCACAACAGAGAGGTTGAGTTGAGAGGGGTGTCTATGACAATTCACAGCAGCCAACTCAACATGGCCAACTCGCCCCAACTTGCCGCGAGACAACTTGCTATGGCCAACTCATTGTGGCACAACTCGCTGTGGGATAAGAATCACACTAATCAGAGAAATGGTGGAATAGAATCATTAAAGCAAGAATGAAAAAGGAGGGATGGAATGAAATGACAAATATTAAAATATTTTAAAATATATTTTAAATAAGTAAATTGAATTATTAAATTGTCCCATAGCGAGTTGGCTGTGGTGAGTTGCCCTATTCTGGGTTGGAGGGAATATGACTGGCTCAAAGTCACCCCAAAAAAGAGTGCATTAGAACTTGAATCTTAGAAATTGCTTGTTAACTGCTCTTTCAGCTATTAGGAACTTTGGATCGACATGTTTGATAGCACTGGATGGTTTTTATTTTAATCTCTAGTAAAATAAGTTATATCTATTAGTTTAAGGATTTACCAACATATTTTTAATAAATAGCAAAGAGGTGATTAAAACTCTGATTTTAGAAAGTTACTGTACAAACAGACTAAGGATATTTTTGAACAAGGGGCGAGTACAAGTGCACTAGAGTGCCTTCCGTCCCCTGTCCTATTGCTCTCCTATATCTCCTATACCTTTCTTCTATTCCTATATCTCTTCTTCTATTCTTTCATTGATATGTTCATTGATATGTTCCTATATCTTCTCTTCTATTCTTTCTTAGATATATTTTACTATGAGTATCTCCTCTATAACCTTCATCATGTATTTTACTATGTATATACCCACTAAAACCCTCATTGTGTATTGGACAAAATCAATCAATCAATCAATCAATCAATCAATCAATCAATCAATCAATCAAAAGTTTAAAAAAGAAGCAAAACTTCCAAAGCGAAACTCTACATTGGTATTGATGGAATTTGATCCCACTACAGATGGAAGGAGACATACTTTAATCCCATATCACCGTCTGCCACCTTTTTACGCCTTCTCCCACCTGGGAGTCTTGGTGGAGGGGAATTATCTTGACCCTTATCAGTCTGGTTTCAGGCCCGGGTACAGCACCAAAACTGCTTTGGTTGTGCTGATGGATCATCTGTGGCGGGCCTTGGACGGGTTATTCCTCCATCCTGGTGCTTCTTGACCTCTCAGCAGCTTTCGATACTATCGGCCATGGTCTCCTTCTGCACCGACTGGAGGGGTTGGGAGTGGGAGGCACCGTTCTACGGTGGTTCTCCTCCTACCTCTCCGGTCGGTTTTAGTCGGTGTTGGTGGGGGGCAGTCAGAGATCGAACTCTAGGCCTCTCCTTTGTGGGGTTCTTCAGGGGTCAGTTCTCTCATCCCCAAATGCCATTGATAACACCGGGGAACAGCAATTTCATTGTCTTAAATCTGTGACTTATTTTAAACTAACTTTTGGCCCCTGGATCCAAAAATAACCAGAGTTTTTGTCTATCACGTCACCTTTTAAAGCTACAAGATACCCTCAAAAGTCATGCAAATTGTGCATATAAAGGAAAGGAAAATAAAAGAGTCCTTCACTCCTCCGCTTGCAACAAAACACCTTAATCCACCAGACTTGAAATACTGCAATTAGACAATTTACAACTACATAGTCTCTGATCTAATTTAACTGTAGTTCATAAAGTCATATGCCAAAATGGCCTTCCTGTTAATGACTACTTCACCTACAGCTGCAGCAATACACGAACACGTGATAGATTCAAACTCAATGTAAACCGCTGTGAACTCGACTGGAGAAAATACAACTTCATCCATCTATTTAAAAACAGTCATTCCAATCCGGCAACATACTTTCCATTTCAACATACATCCATTCATGGGCAGGGGCTGATGATTAGTGCCCCCAGGCCTGTCGGCACAAATAATCCTGTAGGTTTTCACTTTGTTCCTCCATGAAGTTTTTAAATGTAGAATCTTAAGTCTTCACGTCCAAGCACTGTCAATTTGTGGCAAGAGTGTGGGCCCATTACATGTGCAATGACTAAATTGATTGGCAGTACATGAAAGCAAGCATCTCTTCAATTGCAGTGTAACCCTCTGACAATGTCAGCTGAGGCTGACCAAAGCTTCGTATAAAAATTTAGTACAAAATGTCTAAATAATATAAAGCAGTATACAGGGTGCGTTCCAAAAGTAATGCAATTGAATTTCCCGCGCCGCTATTGGACGGAGTGAGACCGAAGCACTTCGAGTAGGTAGGGGGGATGCTAAGCTTTGCCGCGAAACTGGTCTCAGTGCTCTCCAAGCTGTGGAAGCGGCAGGACGTCAGTTCTTGTAAACCTTTGCACACCGGCCGTGTCACGATAAAAACTTTGAACTTTTTGAACTGGTGATGATGAAACCTGGGTTTTTTAATATGACCCAGAAACAAAACGCCAAAGCTCTGAGTGGCACACCGACCAGTCCCCCAAGCCCAAAAAGGCAAGAATGAGCAAATCTAAAGTGAAAACAATGCTCATTGTCTTTTTCGACAGTGAAGGAGGGGTCCATAAGGAGTTTGTTCCCCAAGGACAGACACTTAATGCTGTCTACTACGTGGATGTGCTGGAAAGACTCCGAAAAAGGGTCATCAGGACGAGAAAAGGCATCTCTGCTACCTGGCAACTCCATCACGACAACACACCTTGCCACAACGTGCTACGAGTCCGCGAGTTCCTGGCCAAACACCAGGTGCCAACGCTGCCCCCCCCATAGCCCTGACGTCACCCCAGCAGACTTCTTTTTGTTCCCTTGGATTAAGGCAGCCCTGAAAGGAACCCATTTTTTGTCCATAGAAGAGATCCAATCAGCCGTGACAAACACCTTGCAAGAGGTCCCCAAAGACGCCTTCCAGGGCACGTACCGGTCATGGCAGAGTCACTGGAAAAAATGTGTAGAGGCCCAGAGAAATTACTTTGAAGAATTTTAAGTGTTTGTGCAAATCTGTTCAATAAATGACTTTTTAAAAAAAATTGCATTACTTTTGGAACGCACCTTGTACTCATGGTAAAATCACAATCAGTGTTTTGAAATGTTATGAAATGTAATTTCAGGTACTTCAGACATTTAATCCAAATAAATACATTTCCTTTTTAAAACAATGTCTTCCGCTAAGGGATAGGAATATTTAACTGCAGGTTTGTTTTTTTTTTAAAAAAATAACATTTTATTGTAAAACAGGTTTTAAAGATGGAGTCCTTTGAGATTGGGCAGCATACAAACTTAATAAACAATTTAATAAATAAATAAATGCAGGGAATACACTGAGAACTTGAATTTAACTTTAAATATTACAACCAATACAGGAATTAACAATACAACCACTCAAGATAACAGGATTATCAATTGAATTTATGAGACTATAATAACAGCAATAAGAACATTATATTAAAAGGAATTCAGAAGTTCAACCCCAAACGTAGCCGTGCGCTCCCAGCCTGTAATTTTGCCGTCGGAGTACGCCAAGAGGATGTCCTCCAAGGTCAGCCAAAACTAGGGTATCCGTAATGTAAGGAGACGTCCATTTCTTTTTGACGCTCCTCGAAGATCTTGATCCTCCCCAGTGAAGTCCAGTGGGCGGCCTCTTCCCTCGCCAGCTGAGCCTCCCGCTCAGCTGATGCATGTGCATGCTGGAGCTGAGCTAGGGCAACGGCTCACGTGCCGGCAGATACGGCTCTGCGTGCCACCTGTGCCGTAGGTTCACCATCACTGACTTAGGTCTTCAAGAAACATCTCTTATTCTAACTTTAAGCTTTCTCGAAGACCTCCAAGATTGGTGGCATAGGCTTCATACATCTGTGGCTAGGTCTAATCTATGGCACTGGGCATGAGAGCCAAATTTCCAAGGTTTCACAAGTAGCTCTTACCTAGAAATGAGGCTGGTTGGCTGGTCATATGTTCAAGCGGCCACCTCTGCCCCAGTTGAAGGCCCACGTCGCAGGAGGTCTGTGGTTCTGAGCAACCTGACAGCCGATGCTGGGGATAGGAGGGTCTGGGGATGTTGTGCAGGGTGCCAGGAAGCATTGGATAGGGAGGTGGCAGAGGTGGGTAGAAAGGCTGAGAGTAGGTGGAGACGGGAGGGTTCAAGGCTGTCAGGTTGGTCAGCTGCAGTTGCTCGCCATGGAGGGTTTGGAGGTGCGCTGGAGGTCCGAAATCTTGGATTCTGGCACTGCCTGGGATCAGGTGAGCAGGCAGGTGGGGGAAAGGCGGCTGGACCCACAAGTTGGTCAAAACTGGGGCTGCCATCCCAGAGATGTTGGGAATGTTGTTTCCAAGAGCAGGGATAGTGATTAATATTGGGCAACCTGGACTCAGAAGAGTCAGGCTTTCTGGGCGGTCTGTGCTATGCACTGGATCTGTAAAAGACACCCAAAGAAGGACAGAAGTCAGAAAATGGATTTTCCGTTTCTATCAGAAGACATCTGATGTCCTGAATTGGATCCAGGTCCTCATTATGTCCAGGGAGGTGCTAAGCACCCATCCCCCCCCAGGCACAAAGCCATCCCCCCACCCTGCATAAATGGCTAATAATAATAATAATAATAATAATAATAATAATAATAATAATAATAGACCTCTAAAGTCCCTTCCAGCTCTGTTATTGTTGTTATATGATGATGATGATGATGATGTCAATACCACACAGTAAAGGAGATCACTATGCTGCATTTCATATTTCATTACGAGTCAGGCACTTCCCAAGCACCTAGGGCTGCGTGATGTAACGGTGAATTATGTTTGCCGATCCCAGAAAAGCAGCCTTTTGCAATTGACAGAGGGAGATTTTGTCAATTCCCGTGGACATTTGAAAACCATTGGAATTGACAAAATCTCCATCTGTCAATTGCAAAAGGCTGCTTTACTGGGATCGACACACATAATTCACCGCTACATCACGCAGTCCTAGGTGCTTGGGAAGCGCCCGACTGGTGATGAAATATGAAATCCAGAATAGTGATCTCGTTTGCTGTGTTGTATTGACATCATCATCATCATCATAAAAACAACCACAACAGAGCTGGAAGGGACCTTAGAGGTCTTCTAGTCCACCCCCTGCTTAGGCAGGAAACCCTACACTACTTCAAACAGATGGTTATCCAACATCTGCTTAAAAACCTCCAGTGTTGGGGCATTCACAACTTCTGGTGGCAAGCTGTTCTACAGATTAACTTTTCTGACTGTCAGGAAATTCCTCCTTAGTTGTCCAGGGACGGGCTAAGCACCTATTCTCCCCTCCAGGTACAAAGCCATCCCCCCACCCTGCATAAAAGGCCCAGAATAAAAGGAATAGGTAAATGTGTGAGTAAGAAAAGAGCATTTTTCTTCTTTGGACAAAACCCATAGAAGGAGACCAAGTGGTTGACGGAATCATGTAGTTTAGCCATCCTGAGTCCCATCCTGAGAGCTTTGAGAGATGTAGCCCTGCCTGCACCCTCCTGATCTTAGGTTCCTTCCCAAGAGAGATACTTGGGGACTGAAAAGTAGGGACACCCCCCCCCCCAATAAGTAGCTATCCCTGCAGATATTTAAAAGGACGCCCAACTGTCTTCTTGGCCCCAGACAAACAACGCAAGGTAGTTCAGCCTGATATTTGGTTTCTGTTTTCTGATAGCTGTTTCTTTCCCTCCCTCTGTTCCATGAGTCCCCCTCCTAAACCTTTGAAGTGATGAGGACATCAGTTTCCATCAAAAACTACATTGGGAAATATTTCTTGGAAGTGGGCATGAAACTCCACTGAATACAGGGCCATAATCCAAGAAAAAGAAGTCAAGAACTTCCCAAAATTGGACTGAGAGATGGCTCGCCCCACTGGTTTTCTTCCGACTTGCTCCCTATCGAGGTTCCCATTTCCTCCCCTTGGTTAGCCCACCCCCAAACCTCTTCCTTTCCCCAGCTGTGCTGTGCGTCTAACACCCTATTGGTCTCTCAGTGAGACTTCTGGAGGAGCAAGGCATCCCTTCCTAGAGTCAGGGTCCCCAATTCCTACCTGCCATTATGGGGAAAAGGCTACAATTTGAATGATGGCAAAGATGGATGCTGCCTCTAGCCTGCCAGCATCCAGTAAAGATTGGTCAGTTAAAATGGCATCATTCGAAAGTGTTTACTCCGGTCCCTACGGCAACCCCGGACATTCCGAGATGCTGGCTCTGTTCAAAAGTGCTATTGCTAACATGGTAAAGGGGCATTATAAATAAATGAATAATAATGATAATAATAATAATAATGATAATGATAATAAAAATAACAACAACAACAATAATAATGTTTAATTTCAAAGAGCCATCCCTATATGATTTAGTTCTTTAGGTGTTGGCAATATCCAAAGCCTTACTTAGATGGCCCTTCCATAGAAGTCAAATAAATAAATAAATAAATAAATAAATAAATAAATAAATAAATAAATAAATAAATAAATACATACATACATACATACATACATACATACATACATGCATGCATGAATGAATGAATAATAAACTTTTAGAGTCATTATCTGACTTTCCATTTGCTATCAGCACCATTGAATTGTACAGGAAATGAAGGTTTCTTATGACACCCCTCTTTTATTTTTCATGCAAACACTTTTTTCTGTCATTTGAACAAATTAATGGCCCAAGATCTAGTCCTCAAGTTTATCTGTTGTTGTTCCAAATCTCCTGATGAATTTTGAAGTTGTTCCATACGGATAAATACGGGGTTGAGGAATGTCGCTGTGCCACCTTTCAGCATTTCCATGACATTTACAAAGTTATTATTCAAGGCTAATAAAAGGCAAGAGACTAAGACGCTTAGGTGGAAGATGTATTCAGCTGCATTTACAGGCAAGAGATTTGAAGGGTGTGATGGCCTAGAGGTGGAGCCCTGCCTTGCCTCACAATCAGGAGACTGTGAGTTCAATCCTGGGTAGAGACAGATATTTCTCTCTCTGGGTCCGATGAGAATATATCTGCTGCAACAAAAATTGCACGTTGGCGACAGGCAGGGCATCCGGCCAATAAATACTCCGCTCCATTCAGTTGCCCAGACTCCATCCCGCAGGGGGTTATGGGGTCATTAAAAGAAGATGTACAGGTGAGACATTTACCCAGGTTCCTCTGTATGAACATATTGGGATCCAAACTTGGCAGATTGCAGGTCCACTAACCCAGAATTTTAGAGGTTGAATTCCATAAACCAACGACCCTCTGGGTGAAGAAATATTTCACTTGATTTGTCCTCACTTTCTTCCCTTTGAGCTTTAGGGAGTGCCCCCTTGTCCTACTATTGTGTGATAGAGAAAATAATTTTTCTCTATCCACCTTTTCTATCCCGTGCATGATTTTATACACTTCGATCAAGTCACCCCTTAAACGTCGTCTTTCAAGGCTGAAGAGACTAAAGCGTTGCAACCTGGAATCATAAGGGAGGTGGCCCATTTCCTTGATCATGCTTGTTAGGTTTTCAATTGTTTCTTGCTCTCTATGGGCTTTTTGAGAAACAACATTAATGCTCAAGCAATGTTTGCTTGCTCCACAATGCCAGACAAATGCAGGCAATATCTCCCAGCTACACATGGTTTACCTCTCAAGCCCCAACTTGTGTTTAACTTGATTACTATTTAGTGAAAAGAAGAGGCAAGGAAAAAGTTTAAGACCCTTGTGTGAGGGATTTATTCAGTTTCATTTATTCATATCACATTTATTTCAGCTTCATCCATGTGAAGGGATCAGACGTCACAGCGCTTTGATGGGTCGTCAAGTGGATAGAATTCATGTTTACATGTTTCTGGATTTATCACGGTTTTACATCCTTGCATTACGGCAATACCTTCACAGGGGGAGGGGGGTGGAGAGAAAGAAGAAAGAATTATGGTCAGTCAAATTTGACCTTAATTGACAAGTTCACCTAGGATCATCTGCCACTTTAGACCTTGCACAAAACTATAGAAACTTCCTGGGGAGAAATGTTGATGTAGCCAAGGCTTTATTTCAGGGGTAGAATTCAGACGGTTCTGACCAATTTGGGCACATACGTGGGCAAAGCATTTGTGAATCAGCAGGGAAAGGAAGGGAATAGCACCCTTGCTTAATTTGGTTCTACAAACTCAATTTTTGGAAATCCTCCTCTGCACGGAGAAATTTCAGAACTTGGACACTTTAAGAATTGATTTTGGATACCATTATGTTTTTTTGCAAAAGTACAAGGTCTCCCTTGTTGGAGACCTGCACCCTTGGCCAGTAAGTACGCCATCGTGGATGCAGAACTCTAGAAATTTAATAACATTAGCCAGAGAGGCACAGATCACATAGTAACTTGGATTAATTATGGGTGCTTATCATGAGTTTTCGGAGAGGGGCGGCATACAAATCCAAATAATAAAAATAAAATAAAATCATCATTTATTAAAATATGTGTTTATTTATAACAATGATATAGCTACTTATAGTTCTTTATGGTTCATTATAGAATAGAATAATGGAATGGAAAAATGGGATAGAATAGGATAGGATGGGATGGGAGGGGAGAGGAGAGAAGAGAAGAGGAGAAGATTAAGAGAAGAGAGAACAGAAGAGAAGATTAGGAGAGTTGAGGAGAGGAGAGGAGATTAAGAGAGGAGAGAGATAGAGGAGAGGAAAGAAGAGAAGATTAGGAGAGTTGAGGAGAGGAGAGGAGATTAAGAGAGGAGAGGTGAAGAGAAGAGAAGATTAGGAGAACTGAGGAGAGGAGAGAAGATTAAGGGAGGAGAGAAGAGGAGAGGAGGAGAGGAAAGGAGAGGAGAGAAGATTAGGAGAGTTGAGGAGTGGAGAGGCGATAGAGGAGAGGAGATAGAGGAGAGGGGAGGAGAGGAGAAGACCAGAAGGGGCCTATAGGAAAAGGTAAAAGGAACCTACCTCTGTAATCCTACCAATACTGATTGGAAGTAGGCATGAAGCCCAGAGAAGTATACCTGTGGCAGCAACTTAATCCGTGTTTTTGTCAGTTGCATCGCAGACAATCGACTGTATTCCACCCAGACCCAATGGGATGCTCTTTCTTATTGTGGGGATCCAGGCATTTGGTGGGCCACACCACTTTCCCTTGGGGAAAAAAAGACTCCCATTGAACCTGAAGCTGCGCCAAACCTACTACTGTATTGCACAAAGGTGACTAGTACACAAATCCTCTGCCGTTGCTACAAAGCATTCAATTGTACTTACTGATCCTATTGGTAAGGACCTCTGATGAGCCAACAACCTCTGCATGAATATGGTCGGGGGTTTAGGAGACCTTTGATGGAAATGTGGGTAAAACAGATCTCAAACAGAATAACAAGAGTTGGAAGGGACCTTGTAGGTCATCTAAATTCAACAGCAGGAGACCCTACACCGGTGAGGACGAACCTATGGCACGTGGAGCCTTTTTTTATTTATTTATTTATTTATTTATTTATTTATTTATTTATTTATGTATTTATTTATTTATTTATGTATTTATTTGTTTGTTTGTTTATTTATTTAGTTAGTCCAATACATAATGCAGGTTAATGAGATATCAAAGAGAGGAAAGAAAGAAAGAAAGAAAGGAAGGAAGGAAGGAAGGAAGGAAGAGAGGAAAGAAAAAAGAAAGAAAGAAAGAAAGGAAAAAAGAAAGAAAGGAAGAAAGGATAGGAGTGAAGATATAATAATAAAGTACAATACATCAATGGAAGATATGATCCAACCAATCAGGCCTTTACAGTGGGGGTGTCCCTCTGACTTTCCTGACAATCAGCTTAAAGATCTGTTGGGAAAATTGGCGCTAGACTTCTGGTTGGGGGTCACCCCAACATGAGGAACTGTATTAAGTGGCCACGGCAACATTGAGAACCTCTGCTCTAGAGTCTCAACATCTTTTTTATAGTGTGCTGACCAAAACTGGATGCAGGATTCTAGATGATTTGTTCAGCTCGATAAAGATTTGGGTTACTTACCATTTATAAACTGAGGTTTAAAGGGATCGCTAAAGCAGGCTCCTTCGCATGTAGCTAGCATGATAGAGAGGATGAGCAGGCTGAAGAAGACTCTCTGAGAAAGGAAGCAGGAAAGAAAGTAAGTCACCATACACAAAAATATGTAACCCTTCCCTGGTGCAGAGCTGAAGGGATTGGATACTGTAGCCTAGAGGTTAATTCTCTGCCTTACAAGGCAAAGGTTGCAGGTTCAAGTCCCAGTGAGGGTATGGCTAGCTGATGAGGCCAAAATAAGGCCAAAATAGATCTATCCTAGTCTCCCTTAATTTTCAAATTCAGCAAAAAAAACATGTGACATATATATATATAGTTGTCGGCTATGAATAAATTAACTGCCTTGAAATGGTCCTGGGTTGGGCCTAGAGGCAAAAAGGAGCTGTGACGTTCCTTCAATATACCAGGGTGATCCGACATTAAAAAAACATATAGCCCCTCCCTGGTACAGAGCTGGAGGGATCAGGTCTGATGGCTCAACTGTTAATTCTTTGCCTTACAAGGCAGAAGCTGCCAGATCGAATCCCAGCAAGGAAGGGTGTGGCTAGCTGATGAGGCCAGAACAAGGCCGAAATGGTACCATCCTAGTCTCCCTTAATT
Source organism: Erythrolamprus reginae (assembly GCF_031021105.1). NCBI lineage: Eukaryota > Metazoa > Chordata > Lepidosauria > Squamata > Dipsadidae > Erythrolamprus > Erythrolamprus reginae. Next base: position 149,194,812 of record NC_091952.1, on the reverse strand, counting down.
TTAATTTCAGCTAAAAACATTTGATATATATATATATATATACACACACACACACACATACCCACTAAAACCCTCATTGTGTATTGGACAAAATAAGCAAGCAAACAAACAAACAAACAAACAAACTGAACCGGAAGTTAAATTTAAAAGTGTATGCTTCTATAGCCAGCCTGTGTCTAAATAATGTTATTAAAGAGGAATAATTTCTACCTGTCAAGATCGAGTTCAAATTGAAAGTGGATTTCTTCAAGAATGGCATAAAAAAGATGCAAAAGAAAACAGAGGATATCTTAATAATTAAAAGTGATATATAAATATTAAAGGGAATGACTTAAATAATTTTCCTATTTGGATTTACAAAACATGTTTGTTAAAGATTTGAAGAATTTTATGAAAATAAAGAAAAAAATGAAGAGAAACCAAGTTTCACAACATTATGGAGAGGGGCTAAAGATTAAGATTGTTAGAAATGAAAGGAAGAAATACAAAATGGTTTATTTGATCAACATTAAAATAGATACCATATTTTTTGGAGTATTAGATGAACTGGAGTATAAGACGTATCTTAGTTTTGGGGAACAAAATAGGGGGGGGGGAATTTGTCTACCAGGTATTCATCTGGCTAGCATCCTAATCTAGTCAACTTCAGCACATTATTTTATCCCCTGGTTAGGGCTTTAAAACCTATTTGGAGGGAACAGCAATGGAAAAAAGCCTGCAAAGACTTATGGCTGGAAAAAAACCCTCTTTCAGAGAAATTAGCAATGAAAAGGCCTACAAGCCAGTAAGAGCAGGAAAGATTGTTAGCACCTCGTTATAGCTGGGGGGAAAAACTTCGAAAGAACTACATTCAAAGTATAAGGTGTATCCAAATTTTCAGCCTCTTTCAGGGGGGAAAAGATGTGTCTTATACTCCAAAAAATATGGGTATGTTATCTCTTAAATGGACTTGTTGACATCAGAACTGAAATGGTGATGCTTTATCGATTTACTTAGAGATAAGAGATGGGATAAGGGAAAAAGAGATTGTTGTATTTTAACTTAACATCTTCATCACAAGTATAAATAAATATTATTTATTACTTAAGTTATTTATATTTGTGATGAAGATGGAAAGTCATTTCTTTACATATTTCTTCTTTACTATATTCTTCTTTTTCTATTTTTTCACTTTTTTCTTTTCTGCACATTCTCCTCCCTTTTATTCTACTTTTCAGTTTGCATTAGTTTTTATTATTGTAATTATAACAGTTAATAAAACTATTATACAAAAACTTTCTTTGTTATCTTTTACATTCTACTTGGAATGTCCTTTAGAAAAAGTAATAAAGACTTTCACTATATATACTCCCTGCAATTCTTGTTTTTTTAAAAATCCAATCTATCTTCATTTATAGGTTAATTTGCACCAAACAAATGTCTCCATAAACAAACAATAGTTAGCAAAACCATATGGGTGTTTGCCTACCGGGGTTATTAATGTTACACATTCCATCTGGAAGTATCCATTTAGGGAGACAATAAAGATCCAAGATCACATTAAACCACCAAGTTGATTACAGACAAGATTTACCATGTTTGGAGTTCTGATAATAAATAATTATAAATGACAGAAATGCATAATGCATTATTCTCCTGCAACTGAAACACATGTAGCAAAACTTAATTTCATTTCATTGCAAATTGTTTGATTACAATGCACAATCAAGTGAAGTAAGCAATGGGGGCTTCTAAACTTTTGTTTGAACTTTGCTTATTAAGTGCATTTATTAACGATTTTGAGTAAAAAATGAGCAGATTTTAGGGTGCCACCAAATTATTTAGAATAGTGGAAACTGAAGCAAATTGTGAAGAGCTCTACATAAATAATCTCTGTGACAATATTACAAGCAATTGTGTTCTCTTTATTGATGGTGTTAAGCTATTTAATACCCCCAATAATACTTCTACCCTTCAAAAGGACCTTGACCATGTAGCTGAATGGTCTAACAACTGGCAACTGCAAATCTCATCCAACAAATGCTCTGTCCTACACATTGGTAAAAAGAATCAAAATACTAAATACATACTTGGAAGTAATGAACTCATAGCTAACCCTCACTTTGTCAAAGACCTTGGAGTACTCATTTCCACTGACCTAAGTGCCAGAGCCCACTGCAACAGCATTGCAAAAAAAAAGCACTAAGAGTCACAAACTTAATTCTACACAGCTTCTTCTCTAGAAGCACCGATCTACTAACCAGAGCATACAAAACATTTGTCAGAAAGGAGTCCAGAAATACTTCACAAGAAGAGTGCTCCACTCCTCCTCACGCAACAAATTACCTTACTCCTCCAGACTTCAATTATTATGTTTAGAAAATTTACAGCTATGCCGCCTCCGAACTGATTTAATTGTTGTTCATAAAATTATACATCACAATATATTTCCTGTTGGCAACTACTTCACCTTTAGTTTAGTTTAGTTTAGTTTAATCAGATTTGTATGCCGCCCCTCTCCGCAGACTCGGGGCGGCTCACAGCAACAGCAATACAAGACAAATCCAATATTAAATTAATTTTAAGAACACCACAAGTTAAAAACCAATCATACACACATGTCAATTCCCCCATGCCTGACGACAGAGGTGGGTTTTAAGGAGCTTACGAAAGGCTAGGAGGGTGGGGGCAACTCTGATATCTGGGGGGAGTTGATTCCAAAGGGTCGGGGTCGCCACAGAGAAGGCTCTTCCCCTGGGTCCCGCCAAACGACATTGTTTAGTTGACGGGACCCGGAGAAGGCCAACTCTGTGGGACCTAACTGGTCGCTGGGATTCGTGCGGCAGAAGGCGGTCCCGGAGATATTCTGGTCCGGTGCCATGAAGGGCTTTATAGGTCATAACCAACACTTTGAATTGTGACCGGAAACTGATCGGCAACCAATGCAGACTGCGGAGTGTTGGTGTGACATGGGCAAATTTAGGAAAGCCCATGATAGCTCTCGCAGCTGCATTCTGCACGATCTGAAGTTTCCGAACACTTTTCAAAGGTAGCCCCATGTAGAGAGCGTTACAGTAGTCGAGCCTCGAGGTGATGAGGGCATGAGTGACTGTGAGCAGTGACTCCCGGTCCAAATAGGGCCGCAACTGGTGCACCAGACGAACCTGGGCAAACGCCCCCCTCGCCACAGCTGAAAGATGTTTCTCTAATGTGAGCTGTGGATCGAGGAGGACGCCCAAGTTGCGGACCCTCTCTGAGGGGGTTAGTGACTCCCCCCCCAGGGTGATGGATGGACAGATGGAATTGTCCTTGGGAGGCAAAACCCACAGCCACTCCGTCTTATCCGGGTTGAGTTTGAGTCTGTTGACACCCATCCAGACCCCAACAGCCTCCAAGCACCGGCACATCACTTCCACTGCTTCGCCGACTGGACAAGGGGTGGAGATGTAAAGCTGGGTATCATCTGCATACTGATGATACCTCACCCCATGCCCTTGGATGATCTCACCCAGCGGTTTCATGTAGATATTAAATAGTAGGGGGGAGAGGACCGACCCCTGAGGCACCCCACAAGGGAGTAACCTAGAGGTCGACCTCTGACCCCCCACTAACACCGACTGCGACCGGCCAGAGAGGTAGGAAGAGAACCACTGAAGGACAGTGCCTCCCACTCCCAACCCCTCCAGCCGGTGCAGAAGGATACCATGGTCGATGGTATCGAAAGCCGCTGAGAGGTCAAGAAGCACCAGGACAGAGGATAAACC